>NW_006432447.1:12151170-12181555 GCF_000325575.1 Pteropus alecto | reverse complement strand
TAATAATTTAATGGGGGCAGAGACGGCAGCGAGGGGGAGAGCGAGCGAGAGCGAGCGAGGGAGAGAGAGAGAGACAGCCCCGTCCGGGGACTCGCGCTCACACGCACACACACACAAACGCGCACACACACACCTCTCCCTGTGCCGCCCAGCAACAACCGGCCTCGTCACAACAACAACAGCAACAGCCGTCCTCTAGCCTGCCCGGGGACCGAGCAGAAAGCCAGGGCGACTCCAGAGGACGCTTCCCACCCCCTCTTTCATTTCGGGAAACTCCTCATCAGTTTTGTTGGGGTTTCTGGATTTCTTCCCCCACCCCCCACCCCCCAAGTCCTAGTGCCATTGTGGTGCTCGTTGTTTACCTCGGACTCTGGCTGAGTGAGAGCGTGGCGACTTTTTGGGGGGAGGGGGCGGGGAGTTTGTCGCTGCTGAGGCGGTGGAGGTGGCTGGGGGTGCCTTCTGATTCTCTCCCTCCTCCCCCTCCCCCCAAACCCCCTCTCCTTCACTCACGGGGCTCCCCAGACGCTCGCAGCCCCGCGTCAATGGGCAGGGAGAGGGTCCTCGGGGCTGTTGTCAGCGAGGGCCGAATCAAAAGTGGCATTTTAGTGCCTTTCCAGGGCTTTTTTCGCGACCTTCTGCCCCCCGCCCTCGCTGTTCCCCGGTAGATGCCCTCGTTGGGGGTGCGAGGCTGTGGGAAGAAAGTTTAAGGTTTGTTAATATTAGTCGCAATTGTTGGAGAGGGCGGTGGGGGCGATTGGAAGGGAGGCGAGGTGGCCTTCCTCTCTGTGTTCTCCGGGGTTGCTGGAGAATAATATTGCAAGTGACAACCAGAAGTAGACTTTCTGTCCTCACACCGAAGAACCCGAGCGAGCTGAGGGAGGGAGAGAAGCTAGGGGACCTTTTTTTTTTCCTTACTGAAGACCTTGTCCGCAGTGATTTTTTTTTTTCTTTTTAAGAGAATCTTCAGTCACCACCTCGCCTCCCCAGCACCACCACAGTGTACAGCTCATAACGGGTTTTGCTTTGTTTTTAAGATCCCCCCCACCAACGAATCACTTGTCAGATCAATTTTATCTTCGCCCTCCTCCCTACTTCCCACTCTCCCCTCCTCCCCCATCGAAAACCAGTTCTGAGGTTAGACATTTTACAAACAATATATGTTGTTTTTCTAATTGTAATTTTTTTGAACACCCGCCCCCCCTCCCCCATGGCTACTCTTCTAGACGTTTATTTCTGCCCTTCCCCCGCTTAGGGGGGCGGGGGTAGGGGGAAGAGAAAATAATACAATTTCAGGGGAAGTCGCCTTCAGGTCTGCAGCTTTTTTTTTTTTTTTAATTAAAAAAAAAAAGGGACAGAAAACATCAGTCTTGAACTTCTCTTCAAGAACCCGGTCTGCAAAGGAAATCTCCTTTGTTTTTGTTATTTATATGCTGTCAAGTTTTGAAGTGGTGAGTTTCAGGTCGGTTTTGCTAATTTCACTCAGTAAAACTGCAGTGTTTCTGTTTCTAGATAGTACTTTGCTTCTTTGTCTCTTTAAAAGGTCACAGTGAAAGCTTGGCCTGGATCATGCCGGCCATGTGGAATGGATAAGGGCACAATCTCTTAAAATGTGATTATTGGGTAGTGTGGGGGCGAGGGAGGCGATCCAGTAAGGAACTCGTTGAAAAGGATCCCACATTGCAAAAAATAGGTTCATGAAACCGGAATTTCGTGCTTTTTCTTTTTAAGGGAAATAATTGCTGTGTTTTCGTTCCCTGTTTTATTCAGTAATTATCACTTGTGGACTTAGGTTATGGACAGGGAAATGGGATTTTGAAAAGTAGCCTGCTTTATACGTGCCAACCAGACGTTACATTAAAATGGATTTTAAAATGTGTAACTCAAAAGAAACTGCAGCCTGGCATCTGTTGAGACCTTAGTTAGTTCCAGTGCTGTCAGTCCAGGCCCCGTGGTGACTGCTCTTTGCAATCCCAAACTGAGGTTTGGTGAACTTTAGCCTTGGGCATAGAGTTTAAATGAGTAAATTGAGTGTTTTATGTGCATGTAATTTTGCCTTATAATGTAAAGCTTTTTACAAGATGACTAAGTGTTTAATAGATGCTTATAGGTGGGTATTCAAAGGAAGATTTTGTATGACCTATATGATGTTTTGATTGTCAACACATTAACTCAATTATAATTTATCATTTTTATTTGCTGTACAGTTTATAATACTGTTAAGCCTCATGACTACTTAATATGTTTTGTAGCATTAATTTTGATTCTGTTGTTTACTTTTTCCTTTTTTTCTCTTTAAATTGCCCCACGGGTTAAGTATTTTCTTTTCAAATAATCTGTTTTAAAATTCATTTTCTGCTCTAGGGTAAGACAACCAATTTCAGAAAAAGCAGCTCTGTATTATAATCCACATGAAGCATTATAAAGAGTGCTTTGAATAAGTTAATAATCATAGCTCTCTAATTTTGGCTTTAGTTTAATATAATGGAGAAGAGTAATCTTGATAAAAAGTGGTTAAAAGAGGCACATTTATTGTTAATGAACCTCATAACCAAAAACAGATGGGACCTCGATCAACGGTAAACCTTTAGTTCTCAGCGTGCCACCCTGGAGTACAAGGATAAATAGCCATTATTTCTCAAACTTTAGAGTTCTTCAATTGGCATTCTTAAGGTTCCTTTTAAGCCTACAGATTACCATTGCTCCCTCCTCCCCATTCACCTCTTTTCTTGATTATAATGGACAAAGTAACCTATGGTTAAACAGAAGAAAAACATGCTTATAGAAAGGCCATGCTAATACAAGCTGGCTTTCAATATATCGGATTTAAATAGCTTTTCTGGTATAATAATTTTTTTAGAGTACAAGAGATGTCAACTTAATAGGCAGCTGGATGAATGTAATAATTATCATATTTTATCAGACTTTCCTAAATATGATCCCCTCCCCCTTTGGTAAGCTCAATACTTCAAGAACTATGAAAGTTCATAAAATAATTCTACTCATCTGTTTTCATCAGTTTTAGTTAAGCTTGTATTTTAGAAATGACTTTGATATTGTACTCATTGCTTTATCATAAACAGTGAAAATTAATGTCCATTGTATGACTGAAAATAATTATTAATTTTTTCTGAAGTAAATTAAGATGTTGACTTCATTGCATACTGAGCTTATTTTTGAACACTGGCAATTGTGTTTTATCAAAATCATCCAGATTTTTTAAAGTCAGCCTAGCATTTGAATCTAATGTGAATATCACAAGGTATTTTCAAGTTTTTTTACTACTTAAATGAACAGTATTTTATTATTGACTGACTCCTAAGTTTTCACTCTAAAACATGTGAGTTGTACTGCTTTAGTACTTGGGATATTTGAAGAAATCCTCCACTTCTATCCATTTGCTTAGGAGCGAAATGATCCAATCACACGTTTGAGCCAAATCTTGACTAGATTTTTAGCAGGTCACATAACTCTTGAAACTTTGATAATAGAAAACTTTTTCTACAAATTCATCTGTAAAGCCAATGGAGAGTTTAAAAAGCAGATATTTGCTACCTTCTTTTGAGGTGGTATATTTATATATATTATCCTCATAAAAATTAAGATATAGGTAAAAAGTATATCAGATTTAACTAATATTTTGAACCGGTAATTTTTCTATCCTTGATTAAAATTTTGCTATTGTGTTCTGTAAAGAGTTTCTAATTTTTAAAAATTAGGACTACATAAATACAATTATTTTCTAGGTATGCTTGTGGGAATTCTTCTTTTAAAAGTAAGCCCATTCTCCCTACGTAGTTGTGTTGATAGATGACTAATTACCTTTTATTCATGTGTGTTGGCGTAGTTTTCACAAATTACTTGGTAAACTTAAATGGAAATGTAATGCTGTCATCTAGAAATATAGTAACATCTGCATTATGTTATGTATCTAGCTAAGCAATCTTACAAATACCTTATATTTGTGCAGAGAGATAATCTAGAGGTAAAACATTACATGGTATATCTGTAGGTACATGTCTGTGTGTATGTGTATGTATATATATGTATGAATATGTATAGGGTGTGTGTGTGTGTGTGTGTGTGTGTGTGTGTGTGTGTGTATATATATATATATACACATATATATATATATTTGGAGAAAAGAAAGAGAGAAAGAACCCCTCCACCCCCCACTCACCCAATTAATTGTAACATGTCTTCTTTTTAAATTCTGGCAGGTGATCTTTAGAGGGTAACTGAGTATGGATCATTTGAACGAGGCAACTCAGGGGAAAGAACACTCAGAAATGTCTAACAATGTGAGCGATCCGAAGGGTCCACCAGCCAAGATTTCCCGCCTGGAGCAGAACGGAAGCCCGCTAGGAAGAGGAAGGCTTGGGAGTACAGGTGCAAAAATGCAGGGAGTGCCTTTAAAACACTCGGGCCATCTGATGAAAACCAACCTTAGGAAAGGTAAATACTTTCAAGCCAAATCCTGGAAAGCTGTGAGCCCTGTGTCTACCCAAGGCCTTTTTGGGGAGGGTGGGGGTGGTGTGCGCATAGAGAGGCAGAAAATGTCTTTGTATGTTATTTTTCTTGATTCTCTTATGATCTGAAATTGGTCACATTCCTGGCTGCAGTATCAGTCACGTTTTGAAAGTGTAGGCTCTGTGCTTGAGTGGAGAATCTTACTCTACTGTAGACTGATAGCGCTGGACATTTAGTATGATAAGGACAAGACTTCCATTGATAAGGTGGTGTTATAGTAGAGGCTGCATAGGTGGCTATTGCTTAAACTCACCCTGATTAAGAATAAGATACTTAGATTGTTTGAGTACCACCCTAGCCTTTTCATAAGATTACTAGTTTTAAGGCAGTTTCAGAAGTAATGGAAGTAGTATGTGATATGATGTACAAGTTTTGTGATGTCGTTTGTGTGTGTGTGTGGTTTTCTTAAAAGCAAATTTATTATTTAGCAGTGAAAAATCTGACGATTCCAGATTTTGATTTTTGTTGTAATTGGGTATTTTCGATAAGGGTATATTTATGTAAATTTATATGGGGAATATGTGTAACTGACTCTTCTACCAATTTTATATTAAATTGATGAAGTTTAACAACTTTGTGCTCAACACTATTGTTTGTGTGAAACAGTGCCTATATTGGGTATGATGTGTATACCTCATAAGGGTCTTTATTATGTCTCGGAATAACGGTATAGGATTCAGATTTTCCTTACATTTGCTAAGCAAAGGATAAAAATGCCATCTTTTTAGCAACCAAGAATATTAAGTAGATAAAGTTAGAAGGCAGAGGAATTTCATTGTGTTTGACGCATAACATTTATCATACAATCATTTATTTTTTCCTTGGTTTGGCGAAAACAAAGAATATATTGATCCTGAAATGAACAGACACAGCAGTCCGTATTGTTAGATCTTTATCTATTAAAAATGGAAAAACAGCACTTCAGCAAATTCTTTGGCCTCTACTCATGATTACCCTATTTATTGATTGTTTGCCAAGAATGTATGCGTCTTAAGAAAGCCAGGGTAAGAGCATTAAAAATATAATTTATTACGGCTTTTCGAACAGAGTGCATTAATATTGTACTGTGAAGCACTGGGGCTCTATAAAAAAGACTTTCTGACGCCTGCAAACATATAAGTTCCATAAATTCCTAAATAGGAGATTTCAGCTGTCTCTGGTATTATGTGATATTTGCACAGCAAACTTTAATGCCAGGACAGTTTTAGACAAGGATTCTACAGACTTCACTGCTCCTTATGGCAGACGTGCTGTTTACACAGGCTCATAAACCTTGAGCAAAAGCTTCTAAGACTGCCTCCAGGTTTAAATCATGTGGTATTTTTAGCATTCAGCAGTGACCAGTGCACTCCCCTTTTAATGCTGGAAGGTTATGAAGTTGCTGTAGTTGGAAGTCTCGCCAAACACTAGCACAAATAATCAGACAGTTCAGAGAAGGCTCCTGTTCAGCATTACTCCCAGTATCAGGAGGGCAACAGTGACAGTTTGCTGGAAGATTTAGCAGCTAGATTTGTAATTGAATGACACTGTTGTCACTTTATCAATAGCCACCTTAATTATCTACGGAGTACATCTAAATAAAGTCCAAAACAGATTAATATATTTCAATAGTTTGAAAAACCTACAGTTATTTCCTAGGTCTAAGGAGCAGCATATAGTAGAACAAGTCCGTATCATGCTATAAGGGGAAAAATCAATGCGTATGTTTTTGTCGTACTAACCCAACTCTTTGAAGACATCAGGACAGGGGGAGGAGAAACCAAAGTACAATAATTTCACTTCCTGCACAAATGCTTTTTTTTTTCTTAAAGCATTGCATTGATAGTGACTTATTTTCGAAATGCAGTTTAATTGTAGAAGGTTCTCTGCTCACTTCAGACAACAAAATTACTAAAGCCTTTTAGTGGTGGTGGTGTTTTTCTTTTAATCTTATTTTTTTGTGCATGGTTTCTGTTTGACAGGTGCTAGATAAAAATTATGGCTGAGATGAGAAAGCACTACTTAAGTAAAAAGGGTTGAATGTTTTTATTTGTTTAGGAGATTTTGCCAAAGTATCTTCAAGCCAAGGAAGAAATCACCAGTTTGCATATTGCTTTTTTTGCTGTGGTCTCCCCAAGTCGTCTTCTGATCCCTGACAGGTTCTCTCTCTGGTATAAAACAGCAAAATAAATGACAAGAATATTGGCAAGCTCTGCAGCTTGTTTTTTTTTTTTTTTTATGCCTAGCCTGTTAGGTACCTCTGAGTTTGTGAGCTTTTCTAAGTAAACCTAAAGGTTTTTGTTTTTGTTTTTTGTCAGAGCCAGAATCTCTTGTGAACAGTTCATTAAAGCTTTGGTGAAGATGCACATATAGAAAAATGTAGCTATTTTACTGCCAGCTTTTGTTTAGCAGAAACAAGCAAATCAAGCATTTTTAAAGGGCATCTCTGGTGGCATTAGGAAATCCTAGTTTTTTAGCTCTGGTTGGCATGCACTAGACATCTTCAGAAGTTGGTAGGATATTGTGAGTCCAGAGGACAGAGCTTATAGAGGCATTAATGTTATAGGACTAACTGGGGATCCTGGGTGCCCTGTTAAAGTAACCCTTGTCATCATTTATGCTAAAGATGATACCCTCCTGGCAGTTTGCCACAGTACAGTTCAGATGCATCTGCTTTTAACCCTTTTCCGTTTATCATTGGAAGTCTCGCAGTACGCTGCATAAACACCTTGCGTACTACAGCATTTCATGATTTCAGTGTCTAGAAGCCTCTTTTCTAACAATGGTGTGACCTGTGCTTATTAGTCATCTGGCTACTGAGTTATTACATTGGATTAAAGTAAATAAAGAGAACACATCTTCAAGTCTATGCAGATTCCTTTATCCTAATATGTCCTGATGAGGCCAGTTTCCTTTTCTTTCTCTCATTTTTATCCCATTTACTTTAACAAAGATCATTCATTTTAAAGACATATGATTACTGTGACATCTTTTTGGTCAGGTAGATTAAATGAGTAGCCATAAAAAAGAAATATTATTTATCTACATTATGCACATATTGAAATCATATATTTTGAGCATCAGTTTGGTTAAGTTTTGTGTTTCTTTTATGGAATTGTTAAAGTAAGTATCTTTATAAAGGAAGAAAAATGCTAATAATTTATAGTCAAAGATAATTTGGACACAAGAAAGGAAAAGTTTAAAATTAACAAAAGCCTATAGGAAGCATGAAGGTGGTTCTTCTTAAGACAACTGTAGTGAGTTACGTTTGCACACTGCATACCACTCACAACAGATCAGACAAGACACATTTCTCTCTCGTCAGCATTATTATTTGATCAGAAAGGTAATTCTGCAGTAAATGGTTTTAATTAAGGTGGAGCCCAAGTTACCGTAGGACCAAATTCATGTTCTCGTTAAATATTTCTTACAGTTTAAAAAAATTAAAGACTGTGTGTGTGTGTGTGTGTGTGTGTGCGTGCGTGTGCACCCGCCTGTGTTTCTGTGCCCTGTCTGCCTTGGAAACAGTCTTCCCTTCCCTCACTATTGTGAAGATTTATTTTCATGGCTTAGTTTTTCCTCCCCCCAGACTGTATTTCTGAAGGTGGTTGGTTTGCATCTCTTTTTCTCTGTCTCTTTGATAGGAACCATGCTACCAGTTTTTTGCGTGGTGGAACATTATGAAAACGCCATTGAATATGATTGCAAGGAGGAGCATGCGGAATTTGTGTTGGTGAGAAAGGATATGCTTTTCAACCAGCTGATAGAAATGGCATTGCTGTCTCTGGGTTATTCACATAGCTCTGCTGCCCAGGCCAAAGGTAAATAATGCATACGTGGGGCTGGAAAAATTGTTTGGCATTCTGTTTACCTTGCAGAGAAAGCACTGAATATTTTTATTCAATGAGCTGTAGTCCGTGTATTATATTGGTTCCTTATATAGACTGTGGCTTTAAAAAATTGGCTTAATTCAGTTTGGTTTAGTTAACACACATTTTGCTTGTGTGGAATGTCGAGGTAGATTTTTTTTTTAAATTACTTCAGCTGAATCATTAGTATGCTTATTGACCTTAATAATCTGCTCCACTGAGGACCCACAAGGAAGTGAGGAGCGTATTTGAGCAGATGGACTGTTGAGAGTCAATTTGCATTTATGACTGAATATCTAGTTCTGTTTCTTTTATTCTGTTTCTGATGGTTTTATGGGCTGTAAAGTATTTTTCAATGCTGATTCCCTTTGCAATAGAGAATCTTATCTAAATCGTAAAGCCATTTAGAACTGGTTCAGCTATGTCTTATTAGAACTTCCTGTAAGTTAGGAAAATGTGGCCTATGCATAGGTTTTATTGATGGGGTTTGATTTCCAAAATAATAAACAATCCTATAGTCATTTACATAATTTCACAATTTGGAAAGCTAAGCTGTGAATATTTTCATTGACCTGCCTTTTAGAGGGAAGGGAATAATTCAAACAGAAATAACAGTATTGCTTGCGGTGAGGGCCATAAAAAAAAAACAAAAACAAAAACTACTAAATGTATTATCTGAAGGGTAAAGTATTTAATGATATATTCTCTTTATTTGGAATAGGGCTAATCCAGGTTGGAAAGTGGAATCCAGTTCCACTGTCTTATGTGACAGATGCCCCTGATGCTACGGTAGCAGATATGCTTCAAGACGTGTATCATGTGGTCACATTGAAAATTCAGTTACACAGGTGAGTCGGGACAGTATTTTAGGGGAAGATGTTCTACTTACCTGATCTTTTGAATTAAAGCTATCTCTGGTCAATCTTCAGTTTTTATTTCCTGTGTTTCAGAAAGGTTAATTCAAATTGATTTTGTTACTTTACCCCTTCTGTTTTATTTTTCTAACTTCACTATTGAATTTCAAGGCAACCTTACCCCCCCAACTTAATTTGTAGGTTTGTGCGGGTTATCGAAAGACAAGACTTTTCATATTAGTCAATTAAATGATGCATTACAAGAAAGCATTTTACATAAAGTTTACTTAAGAGAAAAATATTTTTGCATATCATGAACAGTGCCATCTGTGTACATTTTGTGAAAGAATGCTTTATTCACTATTGCCGCAATCTTATTTATTTATACATTTTTTACCATTTTAATTCGTATGAACAGAGTCATGAAAGGAAAATGGTTAATATGTTAATGCTTTTGACGATGGCTCGTGAGAAAGCAGTACACCTTAAATTGTCTTCCCAAGCGCATCAGAGCAGGAAGGTAGAAGTAACATGAAAAAATCGCCACCACAGGCAGCTGATGTATAATTCATGCATCGATACAGCAGATGTGTTGTATAAAGTAATTAACTAATCGGAACAATCAGGAGACCGAGAGCAATCTCCAGATGCATCTGTTTGATGCGCAAAATGAAATCTGTCTGTCTTAAAGGAATGTTTTGCAGCGGGATGCAATCTTGTAATAATCCCCTTTCTAATCTATGTCTCAAATAGTTGCCCCAAACTAGAAGACTTGCCTCCTGAACAATGGTCGCACACCACAGTAAGGAATGCTCTGAAGGACTTACTGAAAGATATGAATCAGAGTTCGTTGGCCAAGGAGTGCCCCCTTTCACAGGTACTTAGCATAACATGTAATAAATAATAAGACATCATGGGCAGCTCTGAGTTGAGGTTTGATGGGGCTATGTAGTCTAAAGCAACGGTATTTGAAGCAGGAATCTGCCAAAAATGCAAAGTGACTTGATCACTAGTGACTTTTAAAAATGTGCCTGATTCATTCTGGACAGAGCCTTTATACCTTTTCTCCCTTGGGGAAAAGAGTGAAGGAAAAACGGCTCAGCAAAAGACTGTTAGCATGTTTTTCAGTTCCTCTTCTCAGTGATCTGAGCATGGAAGCTGCGTTCTCCTGAGTGCCCCCAGTTAAGGAAGAGAGAAAGTGGTCTAACTTCCAGGAGCCTTTGGGGAGTGGCAGTGGCAGTGTTAGTGTTAATGTGGAACACTCCGCCATGCTGCCTGAATGAAATAAGAGTATAATTTTCACATACTTGGTTTATTAAAACAGAAATAAAAGTAAAAGAGAGCATTTAGTAAAAACAATTATAAAAGAACAGAAATCTTTTTCTCATAACTAACAATTGCGTAGTTATTGTCCATTAGGATTTATTTTGTCACCAGTTTGGGGGCATTGGTTTACTTTTTTTTTTCCTTCTGAGATGTCTGTCATACCATCAGAGATTTTTGAAATGAGAGAAAGATTTATTATTATTGTGCTTGAGTTTTTTAATGAATTTTGATAGAGGGCAACTGAAATTCTAGGTAGAGACTGGCCCCTGTTTCTCAGTGTAAAACCAAACATCATTTTTGATAATGCTAAGCTGATTTCAGATACGAAAAAAAAAGGGTGCTCTGAACCTACTCTTAATGGGCAGTCTGCATAGCCACTGTGTAAATATGTTATAATGGGACCTTCAGTGCCTAAACCCAGTGTAAGGTCATTCTGCGATATAGTATGCTGATCTAGATTTTTAGTAAATCTTTAAAGGTTTTCTTTTCATTGAAGTTTAAAATGTAATTCTGCATATTAGTCTGTCAGTCACTTGAACTTGAACTATATGACTCTGCTGTAAACATTTCTGCAATTGAGATATTCTCAGAATGTGTTTCTAATGTAATACTGGGTACCTTTGGAAAGAAGCTTGTGGGCTTTGTGTTATCGTTTCATGGAAACTCAATGCATTTCAGGTTTGCTGCATTACAGTCCATCAGCTTTACTTTGATATTTGTTAGCAATTATAGGAATGAAGCAAATGCATTAAGTTTATAGTTAGTAATGGCTTTCTGTATTCTTTTAAGGTAAGCTATAGCCACAGGTAAACTGTTCTCTGTGTTGTTAAGTGTCAATTTCTTGAAATTCAGAGCAAACTCTTTTTGTCATTTTAGCTTACCTCCTTTCATCCTCCTGCTCTCACCCTTGGAGTAGAGAAGATGTGAATTTATAACCATCCAATAAAGTAATTTAAATTAATTAAACACAGTTAAATCAATAGGATGATATAATGAAGCAGGTGACTCTTACCTCTGGGACTTTGGGTTTTGCAGACAATTCCAGATAATATGTCACTTAGTTATTAGCATTTGAAAACTTGAAATGTCATAGAAATAAACTTTTTTTAATTCAGAGTTAAAATATGTATGAACACCCAAGATAGGAATCTCATGTATCTTGCATGTTACCAAGTGTCCCATTGATTTGGAAGTAAATTCAGGCAAAGATTTAATGCATTTCCTGTGAGCTGGAGAAGAGG
The DNA here is from genome assembly GCF_000325575.1 of Pteropus alecto. Classification (NCBI taxonomy): domain Eukaryota; kingdom Metazoa; phylum Chordata; class Mammalia; order Chiroptera; family Pteropodidae; genus Pteropus; species Pteropus alecto. The sequence goes on along the minus strand of NW_006432447.1, from coordinate 12,169,759 downwards.
ATGCTAGTATAAGCATTTATTGATATAGGCAGTGAGAACTAATTGTTAAATGACATCAACATTCAGCCAATAAACTCCACCTCACTGTACTGTAGCTTATAAATATAATTGTGAATTTACTTAATGTTATCATGGGAAATGAATTGAATACAGGCAATTATAACGTTAAACAGAATGACAAAATGAAATTCGGAACTTGGTTTTGGAGTCATGTATTGGTGAATTTCTGTAGCGAGGCCTTTAGAAGAACATGTGGCCACATGTAGCTGATGACCCCGCTGTAATCATTCAGTGGTGAAACCAGGCTGTAACTTCAACATCAGTTGTAATTATGGTCGTCTTTTCTTTAAAAAAGTCTTTTGAAAAAATCATGCATATTTTAGCCGTGGCAGCAAATATTAGAAAATAATGTTATGAAAGAAGGGCAACCTGTCCTCTAAATGAGGGACTTATTTTATATTCTGCTATATTATCTTCTGTTTCTTTCTCTAGAATGAATCCGTAAATCTGATACTCAATTCAGAATAGTTTAATAGTGAACTATTTTTCATTTCTCCTTTATTTTCTTTTCCATCATAAGTTATTAGTTAAAGACCAGAAATGCAGGCTCTCTAAGGCCTAAGCCCAAAATATATGCTGAGCGAGGCAAAACTACTCTTTCTCCTATGGCTGAGATTTATTTGGTGATGAAGATGCTATGGTGAAAAATGCCTAGCAAGTAAATATTGTCTCAGTCTTGTACAAAATGGGACCTAACACCAAGAAATGTTATGAGTTAAGACTTTTTTTACCCTCTGTGGAGTTTTGACTCATTCACTTGAGAACTTCAGCATTATAAGTCAGGACACACATTTTACTGTACATCAAGGGTTTTGTTTTGTTGAATATAATAATACCCCAGGAGCAATAATGGCTACAGAGGCCCTTAATATTATGTTTAGCAGAATGTCCACTGTGTGGGCAATAGACTCCCTTTGCAGAGAAGAGGCCAGGAGAGAGTAGAAACGGGAAGCCAACGGGAGTTTTACCTGTGGTGTCTGATAAGCCCTGCCTCCAGAGAGGATTGTCCCGCACTTGGCTAAGCAGCTGTTCAGTTCGGACTTGGAATCTTAGAACTAGAAGGTGTTATCTTTCCCTCATTCCTCTTTGAACAGATGAAGAAGCCAGTGTCCCTAGAGATTAAAGTCAAATGCTAGTTAGTGACTTACCCGAAGTCCTTTTTCAGTGATAAATTTTAAAGTAAGTGTTGATTGTAAAGTGAATACTTATGTTGTGCTGCAGAAATTCCATAAGTGTGCATATGGTTTGATTTATAACTCATACCTTTATTTCTGGTACTGCTTTCTTATCATAAATAAGGCTAAATAGACTGTCATCCATTTGTTAAGTTTTCATACATGTTGTTTACTTTTGTAAAACATTCTAAGACATAAGAAACACTTAACTCATTATATAGATATGAGGTTGGGTGTTGTGTTGTTACTCTTGCTTTTTTCAGTGGGTATGGTTAGATAAGTTGGATGTTGTATTCTGAACTGCAGGTATTGAGGAAAGAATAGAGTGTTACTTGGGGACAGGAAATCCTGTGGTTATGAGAACTTTGAGAGTATGGATTCCTTCAGGAAATAAATTGAGAGTTAAAAAAATAAACATTTTGATTTACAAGAAAACATTTCATTTTGATATTAGTTTTCCCTGAAGTTTTAGGTATTGAACTGAAACACTGGATTAAAGTATATACATTCAATAAAAGGAAAGATTAATTTTGTTAAAAGTGCCATAAGTAAAGGTCAGTTATTACTTCTACCAGCCTAATATCTTCCAATCTAAAAATGTTTAGGTCAAATATTCCTGGAGATTTTAATCTGGTATGTGCATTTTTACCACCCATCCCCACCACATGCATGCACACACACGCACACGCACACGCACACATACACATTCACACTCACACATCACAGCTTCCACATTTTTAAGGCCCTGGGTTGTTTTCTATTTCATTGTTTTCTATTTCTCACCTGGGAAAAAGTAGCTCCAAGCCTGAGTCCTACATAACATAAGAACGAATTGTCATTTTCATTTTCATGTAGTAAAAGCGGTATAAAGTGAATTTAAATTTGAACAATCCATTAGAAGTAATATTGAGAAAAACGATTTTTTGTTTTTTCTTTTCCTGCCAGCATCTAAGTATCTAAAATATGTCACTTTTTTTTATTATGTATTGACAAAACAGGTTAAAAAAGGACACTATTCTGCCCTCCTAAAGCTTAGCATTTAACCGGGTTGATTCTCTGAAATTTGATAGTAATTTCCCTGGACATTTAATAAACCTCTGTGTTCAGCTGGTTTTCAGTCTGTATTATGTATAACACTGGAGGAACAATTTAAAAAGTTCTAACCATTATATTATAGGTATATAATGTTTTAACTGTACTTTCTTGCTAATACTTGGACTGAAATGACATTTTTAAAAGGTTTTTAGTAAACATTAATAATCACATTCTCAAGGGAATATGCAGTGTCAATATTCATATATTGTATTTCACCTCAAGTCTAACCTATGACATTTATTTATATATTCACATATTTATTCATTCAAAAATATATTTGACAGTCAGCTGTGTGACTGAATACTCCAATTTCTAGTGTACTAATAAGGATGATACATCTTAATAGCTGAAGTAATAATTGTTAGCTTTCATTTAGTGCTTCTGGTGTATCAAGAGCACTTCTATCACCGTATTAGTTTTATATCCCTATTTTCAGTTCAGGAACCTGAAGCATAGAATGTTTAAATGAGTGCCCACAGTCACATAAAGTAGAGGGGCAAGAATACATACCTGGAGGCTGTGAACTTAACCAAATATCCTACTTGGTTAATTTGATGTATTTTATAAAATACTTACATTTCTCTAAAGTAGTGGTAACTATTTATAGTTCTCCAATTGTATTTATTCTTACTACTGAAATTTTTCTTTAACACATGTGCTTTGTTTTTGTATGTCTGATTCTGTTGTTAGTACATTGGCTTGCTTTAAAAGTGCCATCATCTCATGTCCCTAATTTAGAGCATGCAAGGGTGATTTAGACCATGAGAACTGACTTCTGGAGTAATCTGGTATTTTGGGAAGTTCCAAAAGGTTTGAATGTAACAATTCTGTCTCAGTCACTTCAATCCCCCATCCCCACATCCATCTGTATCAGTAGGTATAATTGAGCTAATAGCCCATTGATTTGAACCCCAAGACAACGTTGGGTATTCACATTGGAAACTGGGCAGTTGAATTTCTTGAGTCTATTTGAAAGCACAGACCTTAGTCATTCACGAGTCTGATATGATGGACAAGGCTCTAACTGTCAGCTCCATTTAAAAATAGAAAGTTTCCTGTTTGAGGTGTGCTTGTATGATTTTGTACTTGCCCCCTCCTAGTACAATATTATAAACCTTGTTAATTCTCATGTATTTGGGGGACTATCATGTATTCTTTCCTTTTTTTAATTACAAAACTTTTCCCAGTCCTTACCCTACTGGCCATGGGAATCTCAGATTATGAATACCTGCTTTGCCAGGCACTGAAGTACTTGATACTAATTGGATTTTATTATCACTTTCAGCAATTGTATTGATGGTGAGCTACATAAAGGAAATGGAAAAAACAGTCTTAAATAGGCAGTTATGTGCCTTGCTAAACTTCTACCAAAGAATATTTTTCTGCCTCCTTTTTTGATTCATTTATTACTTCATTCTAGTTCCTCTTTCAACTTAGTGAGACATCTGCTCTGTGTTAATAGTGTAATATTAACCATAGAACTGTCCTCTAAATTGCAAGTTTTTCTTTTTGAATCTCATATATCAGGCTTATTTTTAGCTGGTTTAGATAACACAAAGATATTACTGTAGTTTGATGTTAGTTCTCTATAACCTTTCAGATCATTAATCAAAAAAACCGAACTTAATAAAGCATGTAACTTAAAATGGATTGATCTCAAATATTTTATGGCCACTATCTTTTCACAATAGTACAACATAAAAGAGTTTAAGCCATGCCAATTTAGGGAGTGTTTAACAATGTGTAAGTACTTCATTTTCACTTAATAGATTTTTACCTATGCTTTGTTTTAGATCTGAACAGGTTTCCATTGACCTCAGAATCGCTAATGCAAGGAAAATTACAATATCATGAGAGCATTTTCTCTATTTTTTTTTCTGATTTGCAGAATAATAAATACTGCCAAGGCTTAGGTGTAGTGGCCTGGGCCAAAGCCTATGATATGGCTATTTTCTAATTTTTTTTTTTTTTTTAAGTTAACCAAATCATGCTAATCAATCTGATTTTCTTGCTAAAGCAGAGCTAGTTTTAGAGTGCCTTTTGAGCGTCTTTTTTACAGTCACTAAAATTTCAAGTTGGGCTCTATCTAGATTTGCTTTTTAAACCTATTTTATTTCATGTCAGATTTGGGCCCCATACAAACTCATAAACAAACAAAAAAATCCTAAACTCAGAACAATCAAAACAAACAGATACTCGCACCCAGTTTTTTCTGTCTTTCATTGGAAACTGCTTTATTATAACGTGCTCTGAGCATAAAAAAACATAAGAGAGCCTTTAACATAACAGGAGAGAGCCTCAGCCGAGGCTCTGCAGCTCATTGCCAATTGAAGTAAGGAAAGCTCTGGCTGTTGGGACTTTTAAATCTAGACTTAAAAGTTATTTGTTCTGTTTAGCATTTTTAAAATGATTCTATTAGGAATTGTATGTGCTTCAGTTTTAATTTTAACTCATAATGATTGTAAAGCACCCTGGGATGCTTGCATGACGGGCGCTACAGAAATATAAGATTGTATTGTGTTCTAATATACAGTATTATTATGGGGTGCTGGAGTTTCATCATGGACAATTCATAAGGTTTCAGAATTCCTCATTATAGAGAAGGTAGCTGACTTCTTTCAACATTCTGTTTTTCTTTCTCTCATTCTTACTCTTAAACTTTATTCTCTTCAGTCGTCTTTTCCTTTGCTTTCTTCTTTTTAAAAAATATTATTTTGTATTGCAGTATTTTCTCATAAAAATGCTAATCTAATTTAGTTTACTCAGAAGGGTTAAAGATGCAAACCAGATGATATGTTGAAAGTTAAGAAAGAGTAAAGCCTTGATTATTAGCATCATTTGAGATCACATTCTTATCTAGATAACAAGACAGGATACTTAATCACTGGGTACCACTGATTATCCTAGCTTGTCCCATTTTGTTGTCAATCTAGCAAATGTGGAGCTAACTGAAATAAGTATTAACTATTTGACATTTCACAAAATAGGTGTGTTCCAAATGTATTGAAACCTTGGATTATGTTAACATAGGACAGAGCTTGATTTTGTTTTCTTTTTATTTTTTAATGGAACTATTTCTTGAAGTAACATATTTTTTCAGCAACTTTAGTCTGTTACTTTTTATGTGAGTGTGTGTCATTGCTCTTTGCCATCACTTTGATTAGTGAGCTAGTAGCATTCATTACAATAGGGGTCAAGAATGTGAGCTGTCATTACCAACTCTATAAGCTTGGGCCAGTGACTGATTGTCCATGCCTCAATTTCCTCATCTGTGAAGTAGGAAGGTAATAGTACCAGTCTTTCAGGATTGTTATTAGAATTTGTAAAACCTGTAAAACATTTAGAATGATGTTCAGTTCTAAGGTGTACAGTAACTTCAGTTATTTTTCTAAGACTTGGGGATGAAGAGTTTGAAATCACACTGTGGGTGCTGTACGATCTAAGAAACTTTACTGCTACATAGAAGATTTTGGTGTAAGCTTCATTTTTTATGAAAGCAACCAAGAACTTTTCATTTATGAAAAAATTAGAAGACCATGCTATAACTCATTTCTACCCTTAAGAGACTTATAGCACTGTCCTTAGAATCATTAAAAAATTCTGATATATTCTAAAATGGAAGTCAGGCTTCCTTGTGCCTTGTGCTTTCAATAAGCACATTTGCAAATTAAACAAATATGATATAACTTTGGACAGTGTCAAAGAGGATAAAAATGCTTTGTGGAACTGTCATCTGGATGTGAGTTTTTTTGTGTCCTTTCCTTTAACTTCTCTCACCCCCACTTCTCACACTCAAGGCTCTGTTCTTCCTTTATGCAGCCATCATAGTACTTTCTGCATTGTTTTGAAATTATCTATGAACTAACTAGCCTCTCTGTGTACACTGTAATTGACTGTATAGCAAAGGGACTAAGTTTTAGTCATCATCGCAGTCATAGATGCTGGCACACAATAAGATCTCAGGAATATTTGTAAAACTGAAATATCCTCATAGGATTTTCACCATGGTAATTTCACGAACCAATAAACTATGTCAGTGGTTTTATTAGTAGTATTTTATAGATACTCTTTATCTATAGTATTGTACCTTACGAAATGTTTTTTATTAAACTTCATTCTGAATTTTTAATTTACCTAACCAAGAGCAAATTATTTCTGAAATTTTTTAAAAGAAAACCTACTGATATTCCAAGCTGTTTCATATTTTTACTTTTATTGTAATATTCTTTCATAAATGTATAAAACATATTTGTAAGTAGAATAATAGTTTTTGGAGTACAAGGGACCCAGCAATCTAAAAAAATGCTATAAAAGACTTAATTATATATCACTGTTAAGTACAATCTTTAGCAACTTATTTCTATGCACATTTAAAATTTTTCTTCCATAATTGAACATATATTTCAGTATGGCTAATACTTCATTTTGTCTCAGTTGTGTTATATTTGAAATTGACATTTTTTTTACTGAATCTCAAATCTCTTTTAGCTAGTAAAATACTTTACTAACATTTTTACTTCTTTTTGTCCATTTCTCATATTTAAAAAATAAACAAGGGAATTTTCAGTAATGGGGTCAAATTTATAGACAAGGGTGCTGATGCTGCCAACATGGAAATGCTAGGGGTCAGTACAACCCCAGGGAGCCCCCAGCGTCCATTCCTCAGTCGATATTCTAAAGTTCACGTTTGGCATTAGAGACTCTGTTTAGGACTATAAACGTGTATAAAAGTCAGCTGTATAAAGGTCCAGAATCATTTGAGTTTAGAGAGAGCTATAGGTGTAGTAACTGTTCAGCCATTCCAGAAAGGGTCTCGTGGACTTGGTTGGTCCACCCTTCTGCATGAACACTAGCTCAGCCTGGAACACACACCTGTGATGGACAGGGCTCGTTATCTCATGATGTATAACCTGTCCAACACATTTTTACCATTTCACCATAATAAGTAGCAGTATATAGCATTTTCCTAAACTGTGAAGTATTTTTATAATACTAATAGAGATGACTCAGGATAATTTGATTTTTCTCTATGACCTAATCCAGAGGTGACATGGATTTATATTTATCTAGTAGACATAGGAAGTCTTGGCTAACAGTTAATAGTGAAACACAAAAATCAAGGACATGATTTAGCCCTTAGTCTCCTCTGAAATCTTGGATCAGATTTGTGTGGGGTCCACAAAACCTGCAGCCTCTATAGGTTCATGTAGACTTTGAAGTTATAAATCACTTTTGGGAGCATATGTGGGGAGAGTTTCCATAGATTTCATGAGATTCTCAGAGTTCTGTGGTGCCATCAAAAGCCAGAAGCCAGACTGTCTTTTCTCTCTAATTTTTAGGCACTGTGTCTTAGAATCTAAAGAAGGAATGCAAAGAAGTAACATAAAGTCTGTGAAGAGTTCAGAGCCTAATTCTAGTATTTACTTTTGAAAAAGTAGATTGTTCAGATTACTTTCATTCTTTTTTTCACTCTGTGGCTTAAAATTTTTCAATATGCTGTATTTAGGAGGCCTGGAACTTAACACAAATTTGGTATCTTTTTTCTGCTATTTCTAAGGAGATACTAGAAAATTTAATCTCCATAGAGGATAGATTTAACCACACAAAGGCCATCAGAGAAAGTAAGCAAGCATTCTCCAGATGTGCAAGTTGATACAGATTCAGAATTTTAGGAAACAATTTTTATTATAAAATCAAAATCATTGGATTTAGATTTATCTAATGAAAAACTTGTGAAAATCCTATTTGGAGTTACATAATGTTTAACTTCATGATGAGTATATTTTTAATAATCATATTATAAGCAAGATACCAAGGGACTTTAACTATCCTAAAAATAAACTATACCTGGGGACATTTGCACAGTAAATGCCTGAGAATGGATGATGTGTATTACAATTGAATTGTTTTTTAGTCACTAAAGGAGACACTATAGAACCTCTGGGAAGACATATGGATTTCATAGAATGTTAAAGCTCTTAGAAGGGACCTCAAAGATTATCTAGTTCAATTACCTTCATATTGCAGACGAACAAATGTAAACTTCTCTGTGCAGTTAATTTGAAATATTACATGCCCTTAGTAATAATACATCTTTTAACAAATATTTTCTAATTTAAGCTGTTTGCTAAAATGTTTGATTAGTTTGAATAAAAAGGTTTCAGTGTAGTAAGAAAGATTTAGGTACTTATACAAAAGGAGTGAAAAAAGAATCTGGTCAAAAGATATTATCTGGGTCTTACGTAAAATTACTTTAGGTGGAAAAGCCATCTGAACTGTGAACCAACATTTTAAAAAATTATGAATTGGATATTTAAATAATTAAATAAAATTTCTGTGTCTGAAATTATCGCATTGTCATCTTTAGGAGATATACTAAGAAAATTGAAACAATTCAGTGTGTTTTCCTGTGCTTCCTTTTGTATTCCCGTAGAGCTTTGTACTGAGTTTCCATTTCTGGTGTATTTTAGTAACCCTTGTAGGGTTACTTGGTGTAAAAAAGCCATTTTCAAGCACTGGGATTGACCAAGATGGCAAGAGCCATAACTATGACAATTGGAGTTTAAGTAAAATTTAGAAGTGATTAGTCTCTTCTCAACAAATTGAGATTCTGAATATACCCCAGTGTATTTCCCAAGAGAATAGTGTAGAAAGCAGTAGAGGATCCAGAGGGAAAGATTTGGGGAACATAAGCAAGCATGCACAAACAGAATATTACACTTAGAAACCCTGTCATTTGCTTCTCATAAATTGAAGCCCATTTCCCTTCTTTCCCACCCCCAAATACCAGATGGGGACTACCTGTTAATTTTCAGCAAATTTGTTTCATGTCACTACCTCATATGATGCCTTTTAGAGCTTGTTTGTAGTATTTGATATCCTTTGGGATTAAAAGAAAACCCCATTTCCTGAGAATCCCTATTAAAATTGTATTTGAATGTGGAGAGTTGATTCCATTTGACCTGAAATTAAAGTTTGACCTTTGAGTTTTCCACATGCATACAAAAAAAAAAAAAAACTGCTGTAAAAATTCAGGCCATAGGCAAATAGGACATGGAGAAAGACATTGAAGTGTATGAAGTTGCACTTCTCAAAAAATAAAAAATGTAAAGTATAAAGAGCCAGCAGTTTGACAGATTGTTCAGTAAATGCTCATTTTATTGAAAATTATAAAAAGGTGCTTAATGCCTCTGTGCCATTAATACAATACATAAAAAGGTTACTGTCAAGATTAGTGTTCCAATTCTGAAAATTAACTGTAAGGCTTTATGCATCACTCTGGATTGACTGAGAAGTTAAAGGTTTCTGTATATATATTTTGCATGTGCGGACATTTATTTCAGAAAACAATTATTTTAGACTTTATGACAAGGACATTAGCAGTGATAAGCTATCATTTCAAGCATGTACATAACATATACACACGTATGTATATATATTACAGACAAGGTAGAACCATAAAAATTGCCTTATAGAATTAAACTTGTATAAGATTATTTCTCTTTTTCTCTTACTGCCTCTCTAGAGTATTCCAATTCAAAACATACATTCCTTCCTACAGAAAAAGATATTCAGATTCCTTAGTTGAAATTAATTAGCATTCAGAAACCAGATAGCATGTTTTTGGGTATTCATGAGATCTCTGTTTGAAAAAAAATGTTTTTAACTTGTAGAAATGTGTTGCAACACACAGATGGGAAGAAAAAGAAAAAAAAATCTCTTTAGCAAGCACTGTGTGTAAAAGGAATATTACATTTTGCACGCTCCTGATTGCTCTGTGTAAACAGTTTTTGACATCTGTCTTTATAGTTTTCGAGGAGAGGAAGACTTTGTTAAAAGAATCATTTTTATACAGCAGTCACCATTTCAGTCTTGCTTTACCTGTATTATGAAAGCAGATGGTCTGCATGTCTTTTGAATATTTATAACTATCAAAAACAATCTCTTGCTATTCACCCTTAGGCTTATGAGATGTCAGGACTGTTCTGGTTGAAAAAAATCATCTTGGGTGTTTACAGAAAGAGGATTACATTAAGCTGAAATGACTATACATTTTCCAGTTTAATATTTGTCCATCAGCTGTTTAATCGTATTTAGATAATTGTGTAAATAAGATGTTGTAGCCTTTGCCCTCTCTGCTGATGGAGCCTGAAAGCTTTAAACATGGGTGAACCACCATTTTGTACATTTTCTTGCTACCTTCTCCTACTTCAGTTAAACCATCGGCAGATCTTTAGTAAGTTTTGATCATGATATCAGAGTCCTGTTTAAAATAAAAAATAGTGCATGAAAGCCAGTATGAAGATCACATGAAATGCTAAGGAGCTGCTGGCTTCCGGTACGGGCTGTTTAGTTTATCAGAGTATATTGTGATATGCAAATACAGTACCGAACTCCAGTTGCCCTTTAAAGATGTCATGGCTTTCTCTTTATTCTCCATGAGCATGCAGAGCTTTGAGGGTATTTTGGAAAACTTTTGGTATAGTGGGGGTTAACTGTTTTTTGACTGGAAGCTGAGCAATCAGAGATAACAGATTTTGCTGTGGTTGGTTGATTTGGCAGAAAAGCATGAACAGTTTTGGTTTAAATGATTGAATAACCTGATTAGCATTGTTTTGGGGTGGGTTTTTTTTTGTTGTTGTTAAAGGCACAACAAAGCAATTTTAAGGGTAATCAGATCACTGCATTTCCCCAATTGATGAACCTTTTTTTCAGAAGGCCTCACCTCTCTCAAAACCTCTTCACTGGCTAATAAGATGACCAAGTAGAAAAATAAAACTCTTCTTTTAGTTTCTGAATCTGTTATAAATATATACCTGCAATATATATCCTGTTCTAGAAGGGATTGAAAGAATATAACATTTTGAAAAATTATATAACCTCCACTGATTCCTTGTGGAGGTTTTTTGTTGTTTTTTTTGTTTTTCAAATTTAGAGACCTGCTGTATTTTAGAGCAAAGGTTCAGAATGTTCTAACTATATCTAAGTCAGGCTTTAGAAAAATTCCACCCTTACCTTTTCACAATTAGAAAGGTTATAAATAATGTATTTGGCTGAAAAGGAAGCTCAGCCTGTGGCAGATGGTATCATTCTAGAGTGCCGGGGTTTCTGTGAAGATGGCATTCTCTCAGATCGGAACTTCAGCAGACTCCCAGAAAGAACCGGAGCTTCTCATAGGGAGTAGACATGTGCTTTATGGATCTTAGAAAAGCTTACAACTTGGCTCCTAGGATGAGAGAATCGTGTCACACTGGGGTTATGAGACCCACAGCCAATTTCTGCCGACTTTCAACTTCTGTTTTCCAGCACTGGGAGCTGTGACCTATTCATTGCTTGGTATTGTATGTAGCACTTGAATTTGGGATTTAAACCGAGTTTCGTCAGCCTAATTACTTTATTCCCTGAACATTGATGTTTTACACAGACTGGCCACTGAATAGGAAAACTTGCGATACCAGTTGTGTCTTTCTCAACACGCTTTAAAAAGCTCATATAAATAGACACCCAGAGAGAATGAGAATGACATAACCACCGAGCACTGCAACTTCCGAGACATCTGTGTGGATGCATTTTGGAAAACCTGGGAAGGGATCTCTTGCAAATTAATGAACATAGTTTCTTTAAACTATGAGTTTTAAAATGACAGCAAAAAGTGATGGATTTAGAAGATTTATTTGACAAGCTGACATTTTTGACCTTTAAAGAAAAAAAAAAAAAAAGGAGGTTTTTTTTGGTAGCTTACAGCAATGGCTTATTCCAGTGCTCTTTTATTGATCACCTAATATGTGCCCAGCCCTGTGATGAGTCCATGCTATTTGGAGATAAGACCCAAGGCTCCCAGTCTAGTAGAAAATCAACAGCATGATGAATGCTATTGTGGTACTATGTGCATGATGTTTGGAAAGTCAGGAAGGGCAGAAGGAGAGATACTTGAAATACATCTTCAGGGATGAGCAGCTGTTAACTAGAGATGGGAGAGGGCACTGGTTGATTATCCAGGTGAGGGAAGTGGCGTGTATCCTCTTGATGTCAGCTACCATGTACAGGCCATCTTTGGAAGATAACCACCGAATTGGAATATTGCATCAAATGAAAATTCTCTTTTTCTTTGTTGTTTTCCCTTGTTAGCACTTGACCCGACTTGTAACTTAATAATTTAATTGATATACTCTTCATTTTTCATAAGAAAATATATTTGACTTAAAATATATCATTTGAAAATTTTATCTGATACCTTTCTGTAATTTACATCATAGTCTTTTGACTGATCTGAGATGTGATCATATAATCAAAGCCCAATGAAGAGGTGGTGGCAGAGGATTGTCATAGTAATTAACATACCTTAAGTTCATACTCTGTATGTTCTAGATACTGTGGTAATTACATCGCATTCATTATTTTATTTACTGTCCAATGTCTCGTCAAGTCATTATTTTTTTAGTGGCTTGCCCAGTGCTTGGCACATATAGAAGTTCAATAAATGTATGCTGAATGAATAAAAATGCCAGAATGAATAGATTCTCAGAACAATACATGGGATGAGTGCTACCATCATTGCCATTTAAGATGGAGAATTGGGATAGAGTAGTCGCTTTGACCAGAGCGTCACTCCCAGTGTGTGGCACATCTTGGGGACTTGAATGCAGATCAAGCTGATTCCATTCATCAAACAAACATTTAGTGTGTATTTAATATATGCCCAGTCATTTGGGCTGGAAAATAATATGGAACCCAGACCTGCATGAACTCTCAGCTATGTGTAATCTTTTTAAACCAATGTCTCCTTTTGATTGACATAAGAATCCCAAGCTTCTCACCTTAAAAACATGGATCTTAGTCTATGCTCTGTATACCCCAACCATCTAGGAAAATATTAATCTTGACTTTCTGTCATTTATATTATCAAAACAATAGTTTTTTTTTTATGCTTTTCCAAATTTAAGATAACAATACTGAATATTATCTTTCAAATGCCGTGGGCCCTATAATGTTCTGAAACTTCTCTTCCCTGCTCTTGAAACACTAGTCTAGTCAGATGTCCTGCCTAAGATTTCAATAAAGCTTTTACTACAAGAAGAAAAAAGAAAGGTTACATATGAAATTTAGTGCATATTGTTCCAATAAAAATTAAAGTGACCCCAAGTTACCTGAATTATGGAATATTTACTAGCCCTTCCCCCTCCAAAGCACAAAAAAATAGAGAATCTAAAAAGTTGCTTTGGCAGGCATCATAACCTGTGGATTAGCCTTTTGATTTATGTCTTGCTTAGGCTAATATTTACATTAATCTGAGTTCCCTAAGCACACATCACTTGATAGACTAGAAAGCATCCAGAGAGTCACTTCAGGACAGAGCCTATCAACTTAGGGTTAAACAAGAGCTGGGGGAAGCTTCGATGAACATGCACATGTGGATATTATTTTTTCACGGATAATAATGAACTACCATAGTACTATTACTTATGGACTCTAGTTTTATAAAGATATGTCAGACTTTTTCCTATACTATGAATTCTTACCCCTCCCCATATATTTTTTTTCAATGTTGATGTACTAAATCATATTAAAATAAAATGATCTGTTTACATATTTGTCTTCTTAATAGATGATAAATTTCTTGTAGGAAGAGGCTGTGTCTTCTCTGCCTTTGTATCCCTAGTACCAGCCAGGCACATAGTAGGTGTGCAACAAAGAGCAAATTTGACATATAGAACTGTTGGCAAACTGAAGTAGACTGGATGTTTGTCAAAAACCTCAGCAAAATTTAAATACTCCAAACATTTCGGGAAATTAAGATATAAGCTATATCTAAAATTTATGTGTAGTATTATATTAACATTTAAGAAACTGCCAGAATATCTAAGTATAAGAGTAATAATTTTTTAAAAATTGGACCAAAGTGGAAGAACATCAGCTGTCATCCATTATCAGAATCACCGTTATCCATCAGCAATCTCAATAGTTTTATTAGTGTCTGACTGTATTGATCCATTATTACAATGGAGTCAGGGTGATTGAAGCTGACAGATTGTTAACTGGATCAGGTAATCGTCTGGCTCTGGTTCTGGCACCCTTGCTAAGTATCTTTTTGTACTCTGGACTGAGGAAGGCTCTTAGTAAAATTGCAAGCTACTGGATTAATGGCAGGGCATCATGAGTCCATTAAAGATGTCTTTTTAGAGAAGTAAAATGAGAAAAGGACTATCAAGTAGAAAGTGTCCCCAAAAAATGATGTCACAATGCCTCTGAGGAAAGATAGCCATGTTTTATATATGTAATGTAACTCTAGTTTATCCTTCACTGGAAGTTCTTTAAAGATCTCCAAGGTTTACATATTATGGGAGTGTGTTCATATTACAAAATGAACACTGATAATGGATGTCAGGAGAATCAATAATAACCAAAAGAGCTTTATATTAGAAGTAGCTTAAAGAAGATAATGATATAAAATACTTTTGTCCCCAAACTGGCTTTTCCGCTTGTTCACTGCCTCCCAAACAATGCTGCCTTCTGTAAGCTATTTCACCATAGATCAGCTCAAGTCTGAAATGTAAATTCTCATGTTTCTACACATAGAAGTGGGGATAGATTGGTGCTGCAAAGTCTAATTATTCTAAAATTAAATTAATTTAGCTGCTACTAGAGAATATGGGTGTTATGGTTAAAAATAACTGAATTAAGTCACTGAAATTACCATAACCAGAATTTGCTGGGAAGAAAACACTTTTCTTTGTTGAAAATGAATTGAAAAAATTCCTAGTAATAAAATCATTGTCATTTTTGCCTTTATTTTTATAAACTTTTGACTGTTTTCATGCGTTTGTTAAAAGCAGGATGAAGACAAGTGACAAAATAGGTCATTTTCTTTTTTGTGATATCTGAGAAATTTAGTATGCATGAAATGTATATATTTAAAATTTTTATGGTTAGTTTGAAATTCAAAACTCAAGCTTTACTATAGATGAAGCTAGCAATAAGATTGTAGAATCTTTTTTTCTTCTGATAGAGGATCTCTGTGAATAGTATGTTTTCGCTTTAAATGTGGTCAGTCAAACTTTGAACAGTGTTAAGGCACTTAATGTACTGCCAGTTGAAACCCAAATAATAAGATTGGAAAGTGCAATTGGTGTTTTCCAAACTTTAATGTGCACGAAAATACCCTGGAGATCTTGGTAAAATGCAGGTGCTGATTGACTAGGTCTGGGTGGGGCTGAAGATTATGAATTTCTAATAAGCTTCCAGGTGATGCCAATATTGCTAGTCCCTGGGCCATAGTCTGAGTAGAAGGATGGCAGAGTACAGTCATGAAACCTCCGAGTAACGTTTATTTATGAATTGCAATCATAAAGTTGTCTTCACGTAATTGGATTTATTGGGATCAGTGAAAGTTTGTCAGCCTAGGAATAAATGACATTGACAGAGGTTCCATAAATACTAGAGCAAAGCCTGTGGGTTTGATAGCTTTATACTGGTCTCAGTGGGCAGTTGCTTTCTATTTAAATAAGCATTTGATGATCTACTTAACAAATTTTAAAGTCAAGGCTTTAGGTTAAGTGTGAAACAAAAATGTATTGGTACTCAGTTGATTAAAAAATAAATTTTATAATTGTAATCATTTCTGTGCTCCATCTTGTGCCGCTATGTATTACAAATGTTTCCCCCCTCTTCATGCAGAGTATGATTTCTTCCATTGTGAACAGCACTTACTATGCAAATGTCTCAGCAGCAAAATGTCAAGAATTTGGAAGGTGGTACAAACATTTCAAGAAGACAAAAGATATGATGGGTAAGCAAAAACAGTTGCAGCGGTGGCTACATACCATTACGTGTCATTTGGGGGTTTATCAAAGTCACATCTAAAGCCAGGTCTTTTGATTGCCCAATTAGAGATCAATTTAGAATGTTTCTTTGAGGGTGGGAGTGGATATGAGTATAATGAGATAATTAAATTCAATAAATGTTTGTGTTTAAATCAGCCAAACCGACTTGGTTGTCAGACATGCAGGAAATCGAGGCGTGAGGAGGGGAGCTGTCATGTTTTAACATCTCAGTGAAGACCTAACCAGGCCTTGAATAACTAATATTAGCTGGGATTTCTCTCAGAGATAAATAATGCTTTTATGCTTTCTGTTTCTGTTCTAGAGAAAAATAAAGTGTCTATTTTTACACCCAATTTTTAAGGAAATTAAATTGTCTTTATGGTTTCCACAATTGAGATCAAGTAATTTTTATATCTCTAATCCCCAGCCCCTCATATAGACATTTCTGTGAGCATACTGCATTACCATCCATACCAGAAAAATCATTGCATCATTTCTAAACTTTTAATTCCAGTATAGCATCTTATCTGAACATGTAACTTTAGGTCAAAATTTATTACTTAGGAAATATATTAAAATTATCTGCAGTGTAAAAAGACAGATAAAAGTTGTGCGTTACACCTAAGCATTTAGATTATGACATTCTCTCCGTGGTGAGTTTGTTAGTGTTAGTGAAAGCAAACACTGTGATTAAGGTTAATGTTTTAATTTCTATTAATGTTTTCTTTCACATACTTGTACCTTCCAAGTAATATATTTTAAAATAATGTAGGAATAGGATGTTTAATATGTGTAGCATTATGCCCTGTTTTAAATCTATTTCTGTTTACTTCTGTTACATTCATTTAATAACAACAACAATAACTTTTCCTAAAGACTTTAAGAGACAAGAGAACCTGAATTTTGAGCATGTTTTAGCTTTTAATATTTGAAGCAAACCATCCATCTACCACAACAGATTCTTTGCCTTTTATAGCTTAGAGCTATAATGAAGACGATGCATCATTTTTGGAATAATTGCCTGAATTACTATTCCCTGTGAATGGCCCACTTGGGCTGATATCACTGGTAAAATGGAGGGTTTCTTCCCCAATTCTTAGTTATATTTTGCATATATCAGTGATTAGAGCAATATGATAAATTCCTCTAAATGTAAAACATGAATATTTAGTGAAAAGAGAAATGATTCCTAAACAAGTGAAGTATGGTGTGGAAAAACCACCAATTTCCATTCAGCATCATGCCCAGCTTTTCCAGTCAAGAGCATCAAACCAGTCTCTTCCTTGCAGCAGCAAAGTATTTGACACACTTAGAGCTGACTCTCAGCCAGTGCACATGAGGGATCTAGCCAAAGCAGAAGCATTCCTCTCAAGTAGGTGGTAATAAATTGCAAAATTGTGACAGTATCACCATTGTACCAGAACAACTCTCTGCCCTTTCCTTGAAAGACTGTCTTTAGCATCTGGCGATAGCCATAGCTCCTTCAAGAAACATTTGGGTCTTAGAAGCACTGGGTAGACTGGCTTGCAATACAGTAAATCATTTGCTTCATTCTGAGAAATATTTGTAGATATACCTGCCGCCCATAATGGTTAGAATTAAATGAAGCAAGCCATATAAGATACTCAGCCCAGTGTTCAATATGCTCTCAGTTATTATTACTTATCATTATGACCATGTTCATTATTTATTATATTGATTGCTTCTTTATATTCATGTCTGGGTAAAAATTGAACATACATAACATTTATCATCTTTTTCCTTTCAAACCCTTTGCCTAGAGTAATAACAGTTAATATATATCCTGAGAAAATATTTGCATATTTCTTTTTTCTTTAGTTGCATATGATGTCTTTTCTTGGTTCAATTCATTCTTTCTTGTTGCCATTAAGCAAATGATACTCTTTTAGAAGCTATCATAAAGTAAACATTGCTTATAATCCTTTATAGGATAATGAGAATGAATAATAGTTTGACCCCAAAACTCTAATTATATAGAATTTGAAAATAATTGATTTCATGCCTTAAATCTAAACCACATGAAATTAGATCAGAGGTACTGTCCCACTTTTAAAGTTTGTGGAATTGTGCAAGGGAAAGTAAAAACACAGTCAGTTAAGTTTTATCTTGAAATATTCTTAGTTTAATTGGACCTTTGGTATGCCTTGTGCCTGTTGTCTCTGTTTAGGAAATGATCAGAAATCCTATCAATACCCATCATTGTTAGCCTAACGTGATTTTACCTCTTGTCCATTTTAGTTGAAATGGATAGTCTTTCTGAACTATCCCAGCAGGGTGCCAACCATGTCAACTTTGGCCAGCAGCCGGTCCCAGGGAACACAGCCGAGCAGCCTCCGTCCCCCGCACAGCTCTCTCATGGCAGCCAGCCCTCTGTCCGGACCCCTCTTCCGAATCTGCACCCTGGGCTTGTGTCAACGC
>NW_006432447.1:12135469-12151048 GCF_000325575.1 Pteropus alecto | reverse complement strand
GCAGTGAACAGACTTTTAGCCCAGCAGTCCTTAAACCAACAATACTTGAACCACCCACCCCCTGTTAGTAGATCTATGAATAAGCCTTTGGAGCAACAGGTTTCAACCAACACAGAGGTGTCTTCCGAAATCTACCAGTGGGTACGTGATGAACTGAAACGAGCAGGAATATCCCAGGCAGTATTTGCACGTGTGGCTTTTAACAGAACTCAGGTCAGTTTTGTTTTATTTGTTCAGGTTCTTCTCTCTCTTTTGCTCTCTTTTACTCTCTTTAGTCCCATCTATACTAACGTTTATTCTTTTACTTTGTACTAACATTTTACCCTTTCTCTTCATGTGATCATATTGTCTGTCCCTGGTGGTGCCTAAATTTTATCATTCCTTTTCCAATCATAAAACTCCTCTACCATAAGCTATATACAGATTGATCCTGATTCGGGAGTCTTGAAAGAATACATTAAATATCAAAAATGTTTCAAACTGGCTTTACCTGTACTTTTACATAATGGTGGCAGGTTGAGAATTTTCATGACTTGGTCAAGGCCATTGGTGGGACTCCAGGCTTCTAGCCTACTGTCTTTCCCATGTTACTACCCATCTCAAACATGAGTATATAGCTGTGCCCCATTGAAGTTCCTCTACAACTTAAAAAAAAAATTGGGGACTCAATAGCGATTTCTGCCGTTTAATCCTGAGTAGCCATTTAGAAAAAAAAAAATGACTTATTAGCATAAAATGTTTCTTAGCTTTGTCCTCTCCCCTCTTCACATTGTTAAGTGTTTTTCCCAACCTCATTATGAGGCCCTGGGGTAGGTTTTGTCTGCAGGCCTCGTCTGCAGACTTCTCTCTGAGATCTGCATATGCTTCTTGTGTCCTCACCTTTGTCCTCCTGCGCAAATTCCTATGAAGATGTAATCATCATGGAAGAGGTTTAGACAGACAGAGAAAAAGGGTGATATTATATGTGAGAGCCCTAATATAAAGATATGTGAAAAGTCCTAAACAAATTCATTCTATTAAACTGAATGAGAGGATTTTTTCATTTCTTTTTTTGGAAACTGGTATGATACATGTGGCATTTATTTTTGGCCCAGGCACACAAACATACACCAGAAAACCCCCTAAGAACATGTAACCTTGATTAGAATGAGGACATTATGTCTTTTCGACTTTCTTCTATTACCACTGTCCTCTCTTCAATTCTTTGGGGGCCCTGATTCATACTTTTCTCTCATATATGTTATTACATGTTTGTTTATTACATTATTATAAGAATAAAATTCTGATACAAAAATAATCTAGTATTAATTCCTGTTGGCAGAGTTTCTATACCTAGGAGGATCCCAGCTGTGACTTATTTTTGGTTTGCCTTAACTGGATTGTAAGTTAGGAGGCCTGGCAAAGCCTTTAACTCAGTATTTATTTTCAGTTTCTTTATCTTTTTTTTTTGTACATCATTTGTCTGTTTTTAAAAGACAAGTTGCAAATGTTATGTCAGGTTAAAATTGTATGGTTTTTACCTAGTTCTATATTTTTACAACTTAAAAAAAAATGTTTATTATTAGCTGGTATATTTAATATGACACCAAATTCAGCTGGAGGTAATTATTAAAGAAAATAAAATGAATGAATGAATCAGTCAACAGTCAACCTTCTAGATACTCCTGTTTCTGGCAGTATTCATTTTTGTAAATGGGAGTAACTGCTAGTAGTTCTTAGTACTAGGTGAAAAATAGGTCTTTATATAAAAAGTTCAATAAAATGCTTGTTGTATGGAATTAAAAGCTCACGAAGACAATATTGACATAGACACAAATGACATACAGATTTACTGATAAGCATTTAAAAAACCGAGTAAATTATTTCTTAAAGCATGAAGGAAAGTGTGTTTTACGTGGTGAAAAATGACAGGAGTCCAGGGGAGGGAGGTCAGGGTGATGTAGTTTCTCTTCTCTTAGGTTATGATGTCATAGCCATTACTCTATAAAGAGTTGACCATTTGTTCTGCCTTTGGTTCTCACATTGACAAATTCTATAGGTACATATAGGATTCGTTACTGGAAGAATTCTCTTTTATGCCATATTAATCTCTTTGAAAAGGCTGTCATCTCTGGGTTAACTTCAAAAATAGTGGCTGTTTTGCTGAGGGTAGAGGAGAATAAAAACCTGGTACAGCTTGATATCAATCTCTGTTTATTAATGATAGCCAATTTAGAAAAAGTCATTACCAAAATATTATTTGGAGTCCTGGATGATAGAGAGGTTTGGTTTTAAATCCTTATATTGGTAATTGGTTGGGCCATATTTGAAGCTGTTTGATTTAACTAAGAGTAATTTTCTATGTACATTGACGTGTTCACTTTTGGGGAACTAGCTTTTGAACACAAGCATACTTGTATTTTTGGTGGTCATTCTTAAAAACCACACACATGCATGCATGTGAACACAGCTGCATTTATTTTAATGATTATACATTCATATGAATGCATGTAGTGTGTTTATTTCAAACTGTATGCATTTCAGTAAAAGCAGGTGCGGAGTGAGTGTATGGTGTGAGTGTGGAGTACGAAAATATACATGCTGATGCATATGTATAGAAAGGAGCTCTGCAGAGTTAAATCACACATCATACATTGTGTGCACTTATTACAATGTGCAATTCCAACTCCAAGTTTAAAAATTAATGTAAAATATGTACATTACCAATACAAAGTTACATGATCAGAAAAAAGATTGGTGCCCTATAAGCACTATGTTAAAACACCAGTATAATAGATAATGCTGTTATGACTTGAGAAAATTCAGTCATTGACATCTCTATATAACTTTAAAATCCTGGATTTCATATTTTAATTTTTAATAGGGGAATTTTCTTATTATAATCGGGTCTCCTAAATTAAATCATACTCCTCTCTTAAGACTTTCACACATGACTATTTTTTTTAAAAAGTCTACCTTTTCTGAAAATTTATGGTGAAATTTATATAATTACTTGTTTTAAAGACTTTTTCCCCATTTGAATTGATGTGCATATGTTCTTTAATTGCTACTGAAGACACCAGCTTTTAGCATATGCCATTCATTCAGTTATGCCTAGTTGATGTCTTTTTAATGGAAACCTATGGCTAAAAATAATTGCTGAAACTTCTAGATTTATACTTTTCTATAGTTTTTAACTCACTTCTCTGTATTATTACTATTTAAGGTTGTGATAGGAGAAAATACGTTCTTTAATGCCTTTTAAAAACTAAAACCCAGAGTTTAACTCTGATTGCATTCTGTGTCCCCCCTCCCCCCACCTCTTGTCTTTGGCACACTTTATTTTCCAGTAAAATAAAGAATGAAGATGGATTATTCAAAACTGATAACAGTAATGGACCATCATGTAATGTTTTATTGAATTTGAGTTCTGTAAATTACGTGGTAGAGAGAAATTTTCCTGCTTAAGTATAACAGAAATTGCTACTGTGTTTCTATAATTCTTCACAGTGTAATTTAAGAAAAGTCCACTATCCATATCACTATTAAATAAAAGGTAAAAAGGTGCTATTACCCCAATGTGACAGCTCTCGCTTAGCCTCCCAAATGACAGAGATAAATGTGTCTGCTTATAACTTACTTGGCATGAGTCCAGCATAGTAGGTAGAGTTTGAAAATAGTCTTTCACCTGGACTTGTGATTAAAAATTCACCAACAACAGAGGCAGGT
Organism: Pteropus alecto; assembly: GCF_000325575.1. Lineage (NCBI taxonomy): Eukaryota > Metazoa > Chordata > Mammalia > Chiroptera > Pteropodidae > Pteropus > Pteropus alecto. Next base: position 12,147,340 of record NW_006432447.1, on the reverse strand, counting down.
AGCCTCGAAGAATATTTCACATATTTTCTTTTTAGGAGGGAGGTTTTATCAAATCATATTTTTCTTTTGAGGGCTTTGAAGTTCCATGAAACTGATAAAATCTATTTGAATCAGTGATTATGTTCAAAGAGGAGACAAATGGGAGGCCAGACAGGCTTTTTGTTCAGATTGGCAGTCTCTTTTGCTTATCTGCTGTTTTAAAGAATTCATAATTAGCATTTGGAAGTACTGATAATATTTATTGAAAGATTTTTTCTTTCTTTTACAATTACTAATGAATTTTACTTGTAATAACTTGTAAATTCTTTTTGGAACATAAAAAAGGTTTAAGAATTCATCAGTAAGTTCACTTTTTAATGGAAGAAATTAGAATTCTCACTTAACCACCATGTGATGACAGTGCAGAATCATTTTGTTTCCATATATAGAGCACATATCAAATTATTTGAAGATGTGAAGTCCCAATGAAAAGCGGGTTCTCATTTCCAATAAAATTAATATTCATGAGGAGCTGGTAACTTACTACATAACAAATTCCCAGATTCTTTTCAGAAACAAGAATGGCTAATGATTTTGTTTAATTTTGTTCAACAAATTTGAGTACCTATGGTACACAAAATTGATATATTTTAGTCCTGGTGTTTTAGTATATTCTCTGAGATAGTAAATAAGGTACATGATGACCTTGACATATTATTTTTTAGCATGAAGAATTGTTGGTAGGATATCCCTCTTACTATCTTCTTTGGATTACTATAAATGACCTTGACCTAACTTGGCAAGCCTGAACTGTATTTTCGACTATGGAAAATGGGAAACGGGCCACATACATCTTGAATCCATAAATGCAGCTGTTCAAGTAACAACAACCTGAACAGGACCAAAACATTCATTCCCATATCTGGATTCTAATAGCAGTCATTTTGCATCCAGAATTATTCTCAAGTGACATGATTTTTTTTCTTTTGTAATTAACACATTCTAATCAAAACATTTTCTAACAATATTTTCAAGCGTTTCCACCAGGGGGCACTCCCCTCATTGAAAGCCTGGGCCAAAAAAAAAAAAAAAAAAAATCAAACCCAAAGGTTTCTAAAACATCCGAGATGTCTACACTGGTTGCTTAGAGCTCTTTGACTGTTCAAGGTTTGAAATACCACGTTAGACCGTCCACATAGTACAAGCAGAAAAACTGTACTTGTTCCAATCAGATAATTAAGTAGAAATAAAATGCCCCTAAAACACTTTATATGCTAAAATAGGAAGTCATGCCAACATCAGAATATGGATGGAGAAGTTTCTAAAGTCTCTCCCAAGTGACCTGCTATCTTCTGCTCAGTCTCATGTTAGCAAGACTTGATAGAGAATATTATTATATATATTTTTATGTGTTTGCTTTTCTCACTATAGTTCTCTGCTGTCTCTGGAAACATTTTTAATACAAAGAGATGAAATATTTTGTTATTTGAAATTTATAAATGTCTAATTTCAGATCTCCCAAATATAATAACATCCTAAATATTTATAGGCTCTCTTTTGACCTAATGTATTTTTTAAGTTACTAAATACTTAGTATAGGTAAACGTCTTACCAAGTGCCACATAGCTTTTCATTGAAAGCTCACCTTGAGTAAATTAATAATTACCATTAGAATTTACCCATGGGTAGCATATCTTATTCTTAAGTTTCTATCACCCATTTGTAATTTTTTCCTTTTGTGGTCTGAATAATTAATCTACTTAGTAAATATTTATCAAACACCTGTAGGTACCATACTGGGATGACAAAATGAGTATTAGATTATTATACTTAAGGAATTTATAACATTCTATTTTACTGTATGTTTCTCTCTCTTTCTCTCTCTCTCTTTCTGTATAGTTAATATATATTACTTTGCCAAGCACTTGCTTTAACACGTAACATTTGGTAGGGAACAGTGGAGAGCAAAGATGATTTTTTTTACACCTATTTGCAGACATTTTTTTTGAGATCTGTATTTTTTGGTTCCAATATGACACATCAGAAACACAGTCAATCTGATTACTTGGCCTTGTGCAAATTAAATAGCTAAATGATTGACTGCCTGTTTGACTGAATTTTAGTTAAATTGACTGGATGTTTTGCTCTTGTATAAACACAGTTGCAACATTGCTTGTCAGTATTAAGAATGAAAGGACACATACCCTTCATTCTTCAGTCACATTTCTTATCATGAAACTGAAAGTTTGGGTCTTATTTCCAGGCTTCAGTTGCATTGATCAAGTGAGAGAATAAAATTTACTCCTAAGCCCCCTGAGCCTATTGCAGGTCCTTTTTTAATAACCTATAAGTCATTTTCAAAGTAGAGAATGCTTTTATGCTATCTGCACCTAACTGTTATATTTGGGCAATATGATACTTTATCTCTGACGAATTTGGAACAAAACTAGGTTTGTACTTCTAGGAAACCATGAAAAACCCCAAATGTTATAATCTTGGGGCTTGATTGCTTTCACATGATACTTTACTGCCCCTTCCCCAAATATGCCTTTCACCTTTTCTGTAGGGTTATTGAAAAGTAAACTTTGCAAATATTGTGTAGAGATCTTGACAACATTTTATTCTTAACTATATTGTGATAAACTGATTCTGGCTATATTCTGGCTACATTTAGAAAGCAAATGTGCCTTTATATTCCAGGCATTATTTCATGTGCAAGACTGAAGAGGAGAGGACTCCTCAGCCCCTATCAAATAGAAAAATTTTCTAATCCTATTTCATATAATCCCTTAAACAAAATTGGGGACAACCACCCATTTTTTGAAAGCATTCTTTCAAAAAACCTTTTTAAAGGTCTATTATTTGGTAAGAAAGGCACTTTGAAGGAGTTTACTAATTGTTCGTAAATTTCTTCTATCACTAATATTTTTATTCCTTGAGAAATTTGATAATCATAGAATTTGATGATAGTCTTTTCCTTGGCATGCTATGATGGATTTTTGCAATGTGAAAAAGGGGTTATATATTTTAAATTTGATTTATGGTTTCTGAAGTTCAAAATTTCAACTTGTTACTTGGAGGTATAGTATAGCAAGATAGTATTTAGAATCACTGGAGTAGTCAGCATATAGTTTCCTTAAATGGTAAATAGAATCATTTGTCATTGACTCTAATAATTTGAAAAGTAAAGAATAACTTAAATTATCACCTGTGAAAACAGCATAAATCTTAGATGATACTTTCATTACATTTAATATGTTTCAGTTTATTTTCTAGTATTTTCTTTGAAAGTTTTATTTCTCTAGAAATAGCTTTGTATCTTTACATATTGGGCTGTTGGCATTCCACTGCCTTTGTCTAGGCAGCTTGAGAACTATACAGTTCAATGCTGTTGTATTATGAGCATTTCATTTATTCTTAACTTCCCTCCATCGTCTCCCTGTGAAAGATTTCATGGCAAGTTAAGCTACTCAAAGGAAGGAGACCAATTAGGCAGTTTCAGTTTATGTTATATGTAAAGCAGATGCTTAATAAAATTAAGAATACAATTGAGGCTCTCTTCTCTACCACTTCAATTGTAACTAATATATTCCTATGTAGAATTAATGCTTCTGACTGTTCATTTTCTAAACTGAGTGGAGAAGAAAAGGGAAGATCATCGCTGGCTGGGCCGGGAACAAGAGCAAGCTCACTCATTCTGTGCCTTTCATTCTCTGCAGGGCTTGCTTTCAGAAATTCTCCGAAAGGAAGAGGACCCCAAGACTGCCTCCCAGTCTTTGCTGGTAAACCTTCGGGCTATGCAAAATTTCTTGCAGTTACCGGAAGCTGAAAGAGATCGAATTTACCAGGATGAAAGGGAAAGGAGCTTGAATGCTGCCTCGGCTATGGGTCCTGCCCCCCTGATAAGCACACCGCCCAGCCGCCCTCCCCAGGTGAAGTCTGCCTTTCCTCCTTGCTCTCCTTTTGCTTTTTAAAAACTGTCCGGTGAAGAATTTCAACAAGAAATTAGAAAGATGGATGTAGATTTTTTTTAAAAAAATAAAAATTTAGTTGCTGGAAGAGAATTTGGTCCCAAATCACTAATTATGATATAAAAACAATAAGCTACTAATTAGAGGAAAGAAAATTGCTTTGTGTTGCTTCATCTGTGGGGTTCTTTGGGGGTGAAAAGTAGTATTTAAATGGGATATTTGTCTGTGCTACTACTAAGTAGGTTATTTTAAACTCAATGGGGAAAAAAGTTAGAAAGTCAGTTTTATTCCTATGTTTTAGAACCACCATTTGAATAGTAAATAAGTAAAAATAAATAGATAATTCCATTTGTATTTATTCTTTCCAATACGAAATGCAGCTGGTACCAATTACACATCATCTCGTTTGTAATCTTTCATAATTAAGTTTAATATAATCCTTGAAGGCAGCTTTAAATGGGGCTGATAAGGAATTCCATCTATATTTCCAGAAATGGGCACATTTTCTGTTTTCCAAATTTTTACACTTTTGGGGAAGGACCAGTGTCACCTTCCAGGTAACACACAAGGCCAGACTCGATGGGCCGAGGGACAAAAATGTGTCTGTATTGGTATTTTTTTTAAAAAATTAAGTTTAAAAGTTAACCTTATAACTATTATGAGAATTCAAGAAGTTAATTTTCAGTATAAACCATTAGATAAACGTTTGATAGTGGATTAGACTCACAATCCATAAGCAAATATATTTCTTACACTTTTAATTTGTGGTATGTACAACTCTTTAAAATAAGGTTAGCTAAAACTGGATAAAAATTGAATACAGAATATAAATTTAAAGTATGTAACATACTGTCATAATGAAATTGTATCTTGACGTTAATTTCTTTTTATTAGTAAAAAATAATAATATGTTTCCAAGTATAGAAATATAGAAAAAACTTATTCAACACTAAAAATGAAACTGGTACAGATGCTTGATAAATAGGGAATAGACAAAATATTCAGCCACTTGTCGAGGATCTTAATTATGTTCTGAAATGGTTATACTTTACAAATGTTGTATAAATCCATTTTCTCCATTTTATTTAATGAAAATCAACTAAGTCTTGATGTCCATAGGAGCAGACTATAAGGAAGTCATTGCTGTAATTGTGAATAAGAAACACATGTTTTTCTAGCAGAAAAGAATGGCATTTGTATACATACATACATATTCACTTGCCTATATACACACACACAGTTATTGAATTTGACCTGTAAAGCCTTCTTTAAAATATTTCTTAAAAGAATGAGGAACTCTTTATATAGATATATAACTTTGGTAAGAGTAACTAAATAAAAAATATTGTACTTTAGACTTGGTTAATACAACTGCTGGTATTTACAGTTAATATACATACCATCATTAGTTAACTTTCCTCTGTTATCACTGAAAGGCCTCTGGTCAGAGAGTTATCTTACTTATCATTTAATCTGCAAAACTAACAAAAGAATGGCTTACTTAAGACCAATAAGAACTTTAGCATTCAGCATCTCTTTTTCTAAGAAAAAAATATTCAAATATTTGACCTAGTGATTCTTAATACAGCCTTTGTTTCTAATTTTTCTAGGATTTTAATGCTTTCCTTTTCCAAATGTTATTCTGTTATCCTTATTCATTAAGGTTTTTTTCTTTACCAAAGTTACATTAATTCTTAAGTGATATTTCTTTTTATATCCTATTAAGATACTCTTGAGTAGCTTTCCTATATATATGTGTGTGTATACACACACACACACATACACACACTCATGTCTAAAGACTATAACTGCTGATAAGTTGGGATAGAAAATATAATTCGTTTTGGTTTGAATTATTGATTAACTGGTTGATCCACCCTTAACTGTATTTGTTCTCAAGAAAGGTTGAGGCAAGCCCTTAGCTAGGAGAGTCAACCAATGATGAACATATAAAGTGTGTAAAATTCTTTCAAAGAAAATATTTTTTCTATTAATGCAGTATTATTGGACATCTAACCAAATTCTGAAATGATTATCTGATATATGTGTATAATTTTATTTCACTGTTATAATATAAATCTTTACAGTATCTTATTTGCCTCACTGAGAATCCTTTTGCATTATTTAATGTTATTATAATAGAGCTCACAACCAGTTTGTTCACCTTTTATTCTTTAATAGTAATTCAATGAATTAAATTTTGAGAATATTTTAATGGATTAAAAGCATTATCAATGTCAAACGAGTCTTTTAGATTTGGGAAAATGTGTTAAAGAGCAGTTGAATTAGTACTGTTTTGAAGCAATTGAAATCTAATGCTTAAACTGGAACCCATACACCACACCTAAGGTTTTAATACGCTTTTACAAATGATGAAAATAGAAGGGGAAAAAAGGATGAAACCACGGACACAGAAACAGGCTGCAAAATTTTGTCTTTTTTTAATTTTCTGTTTCGCCAGAGAAGAGTCTATGCGAAATCACTGTGCATTTCATTTTCCCCCAAGAGATTCGAAACATATCTTGACACAAGTCTCGGGCTTCAGTTAGACCCGAAACCTGATTTCTTTCTGAAGAATTGCATATTTCAAGGAAAAGGTCCATCCCTCTCAACTCACAGAAGACCCCGCCCACCCTTAATTCTGAGAGGTTGGGTTCTTTTCCAGCCCTTCTGTAGAGTTTAGGTCATGCGAAAGATGATTCGGACGTCCTTGGTTCATACCAGACCGGGGACCTAAACTGTTAAGAGACTCACATTGTAAATCATCTTCAAGAAAGGACTCCCCTGGTTTTAGTCAGGGCCCAGGTTTTATTCTTAGAAATACCTCCCCTGGAAAAACCCACACTAGCCTTAGAAATCGCCAGAGCTCTTGGCTGGCCCTGCCTGGGTGAGAGGCTTCTTGTGCAGAGCTGTGTCTTGTGTTTCAGTAGGGGCAGCCATGCTGTGGGCTGCTTCTCACCGGGGCAGTAGGCTCTGGGCCAGACCTGCTTACTGACAGCGTATTTTCACAATTGTACATGCTCTAATTCAAGAAAGAAGAACACCGTGCACTTGATAATGGTTCACAGTTTTCTCAGCACCTTCATGTACATTAATTCATTGAATCCTCAGACCAACCTTTTTGTGGGAGAGAAGATGAGAAAACCAAGTCTGAGGTTTAGCCAGAGTTTTCCAATCCTGATAAGTCTGTTAATCTTCCCCCACCTCAGGCCACCTCCTTAAAACACAAATGGACGTTTTAGAAAAGGGAAAATGAAACTTGGGGACCTTTTGTTTGTCATTGAGGATGAAAAGTTTTATTGTTAGATTAGGAGAGGAAGACACATGAGAATATTCTCCTGACAGAATACAATGACTATTTGACGAGTGATCTATGAGCATTTCTGAAATTGTGGAGCAAGTAGCCCCTTCCAGTCTTTCGTTGTATAAAAGCACCCGGTCCCTCCAAAGCTCCCTGATCTTAAAGGTTTCTTTTCTCACTTTTCTTAGCAAATTTTCCAGATGAGCTTATTAGAGAAATTTTATTAGTAATAATTAATGTTTATTTTTCTGAGAATTCTCTGTTTTACAGAACAGATCAATTTTAAGTTGAGGACTTCTATTTAGGTGTGCGCTCATTCTGGTTTTATTTGTGTGTTTTAATATGCGTGACTTTTGGAGTTACATTAGCAATTTCTGTTTTCACAAGGACTATTTGAAAGCATATAATTATCAAGTTACAACTTTGTATTAGTTATATAATTCTTTTTTTCCTTTATTTTTTTACATCTCCTTATGTAATTCTTTTATTCTAAAGATGTGATATTTTATTACAATGCTTTAGAAAATGTATGAAGTTCATATAAGCAATATATAATTAATTTGGTAGCTATACTCCTTTGTCACTTTACACTAAATCCTCCTATAATATAATGAAACATGGGTCCAGTTATGGGCAGCAACTTAATATGTGATTAATGTTTTATTTGTTATGAATCCCTTGACCAGCATTATTTTAAGATCTTTCTTATGTGCTTGTAAAGTGTGTCCCATTAATAGTCATTTTTTAAAAGCTAGAGGACTTTTAAAAGTCCAGATTTCGAAAATATTATTTCTACAGAAGAAAGAAAAGTGTAAAAAGATAGAACCATAATACTAAACACCATTAATATATAAAAATTTGAGAATGTGGACTATGTTCCAGCACCAATAAAATGCCTTAAAATAGCACATTTCTTACATAACATTATTACTAAGAAAACATGTATCGTTTACATACCTTGAAATGTAAATTCAGATTGGCTTTGTAAAATTAATGATAAAGCCATTCACTACTAAAAATTAGACATTAACGAGCTAGGCTTAGCAAAGGGCCACCAACAAACGGGTCCAGCATGTCTTTAAAAAATAAGAATTTTTTCAAATAAGTCCCCTGTAACATCATGACCTCAGTATTGTTGCAGTGGTTTCTAAGATAAGCACTAACATCAGACAGACTTAGGTTTAGATCTCATCTTTCCTTGCCCATGGACAACTTTTTTAACTTCTTCGTTTTAAGAGCATTTTATCAATTTTTTAATGGGGAGGTAATGGTGCCTACTCAGGCTGTTGTGCAGCTTAGAGTTAATGTGTGTTAGCATGACACACAGCACGTAATAAGCAACTAATAAATGTTAATGTTTATTATTCTCATAATTATCATTAAAACTACATCAAACTTTGTGTGTGTCCATGCTCACACGTGTGTGCTATGTGCTTGCAGGTAATTGCTCCTGCCTCACGGAGCAGCATATTCACAATCAAGACCACAGAATAGTTTATTTAGTGTAGTATGCCCGCAGTGAATAGGTGAATAGGACGTTTGTAGTATGTATAGTTCATTTTGTAATACGATTTGATGCATACAGCAGTACATGAAGAAACAAAGTAGAATTTTCATGGAAAATTTGTGTCCTACTTCACGATGGTAGGAACTAAAAAGCAGCCCCCAGCACTGCACCTTATCCCACGTGGGAAGGTTGATAGCAGAAGCTCCAATTCTTAACTACTTCCCCGGCGCCGTGGTAATGATGGAGTAGTACACCCCACCTTGATAAAAGCTATTCGGAAAGCAACTGCATTCATTTTACCTCCTGTGCTATTTGCGGAGAAAAGCTGAAGAGTAGTTTGTTTTGCCTGGAATGAACTACTTTATGAATTTTAATGTGTGATATAATATTAAAAGCTAAACCAGGATTAAAGAAGATTTTTTTTTTGTACTAAGCTAAAATAGTACTTAGTAGATTGAGGTATAAAAGATTTTTGTTTCCATTTTTACCTGGGGAAAAATTCAGCTTTCATACTTTTGAAAAGCTGTCCAAGTCAGTTCCCCCTTAAGCAATGGCTTGTGTTTAGGAAAAAATGCGATTCCAGAATTCTAATAGCTTATCTATGATAAGATGTGTATCTGAGCCAACGAGATGATAAATAAGAGCTTTTCTAAATCTTTTTTAAAGGAGCGATACAGTTTCTTACTTTGTTTTTAAAAGTTGTAGCTCTCACTTTCTTTAAAATTTTTTTTTTAATATTTCATGTGTACTTCTTTTCCACTTTTGATTGTGTTGGCTACTAGAAAACTATTATTTGATTTTTTCCCCCCCCCGTAATTTAAAATTCTTGCTTTTTGGTTCAAGTTATACTTGCATTTGAAACAAAAATTTAAACCAAAGAAATTTTTAGAAACAAAATCACAGGGTTGCAACAAATGATTATAGCCCACCCGGAAGATAAATTCTTAAACGTAATTTTTACAAAAGAATGCAAATTATTTTAAAAACATGAAACACTAAGTTTGCAAAGCCTGCTCTCTTAACTATGGCTAAGCAGATTGCTACCAAGGAACTATTTCTTTCCAATGTACTGGACTTCATGCCTCCATTTCCATAACATTCAGTTTTCAAAGCGATTGAAATGGCTTTTCTTTTCTCTTTCATTTAAGCAGTGAGAAAAATAGGTATTAAAAGGGACCCCATGGGGTGATCAAATCTATCCTTCTGCCTCAAAGCAAGACCACCCCAGAGCAAAGTTGCGAATCTCACCAAAGCAACTTTGTAGGCAATTTATGGTAATGCGTTAACTCTTCTGGTTCCTAGAGGGCTATTTAGCAGATTATTGCTTCAAAGCCCTGTGTAGGTTCTTAATGGCCTCTAGTCGTTAATGTGTACCTCTGTGAGTGCCCTTGCTCACTGGAGTCAAAGAGCCAGAAGGGGAACCCTGGAAATCCAGCCTAGTCTCTTGCCACTCCTGTCTCTATTCATAGGCAAATGAGCCTCATTCGACCTCACCTTCTGTGTTCTCGCTTCAGGCATGTGGTCCCACCATTTGATAGCATTGTCCTTTCAGTGTTTAGGGTGTCAGGGAGGAAGACCCTGGCCGCATCTTCAAGACAAGCCGGAAGTGAGTTATTTTGCCAACTGGCTAGAAGTTTGAAGGATTAGGAGGCATGTTCTTAATGGTCTCGAATTTGCTAAGTGCAAAGAATTGAATAGCCTAAGGTAGCCTCTGTCCCACTTTTGATGCCAAGTATTTTAGGACAGGGCGAAATAAACCTGGAAGACTTTCAATATGATTTAGGATGCCATTTAGTGCCAAAAAATCATTCATTTATTCTAAAATGTATTCTATTCTTTAGTATTTATAATATATGTGAGAAATGGTCCAAGATGGTAAGTTTCTAGAGAACAAAAATTTGGGTTCTGTAAAGAACCCTAAGAAATTAGATCCTTAATGTTTCACACTTTGCTGGGAAAAACATGGTCCTGCATTTGTGGTAACTTTTCATTTACATTTTCATCAGTTTCTCAGTAAAAAAAAAAAAGCAGCTACATAGTTCGTAAGTAAATTTACCAGGCTGGTTAATATAACTGCATAATAAAAATTAAATTTGGAGTTTTAAAGATTAATAATAGTATTAATAAATTTTGAGGATGTGATTTAATTTTCCCCCTAAAATTTCATAGCACTTTTCTGCTGATAGCTGCGTATCATTATTACCAAAGGCATCAATACTAATTTTTCACTCAAGATTATACATTTCGAATATATTTTTAAAGTCCCTGATTTTATATTTTGGGTAACTTGCAGCAGCGTTTTATTAAATATTGTGAAACATTTTCTTATAGTTTGATTCCACAAATCAAAAAGAAATAGTTATATACAGGGGTGCCAGGAAAAGATGAAATAATTATACAGAACAGCTTGGACATGCACGTGTAAAACGCAACTTGCCTTTATGATAATTAAGCAAGGAACTCTACCTGTTTCATGGATGGATAGAAGATTTAAATATGCAGCTCTGCAAATGGCTTTGTTATGGAAGATTTTAAAAATGAAACATAAGAGAAAAAGGCATAAAAAAGAATCTAAAATTAAAAAGGCCATAGTATATAATAGCTATCAGTGATGCAATTGTCTGTTAGGCACCAAGCACCCAGTAAAGATACAGCACTGTGCATTATGATTTTAATTGTGAATTTCCTTTGTTAGGATTGCGGTGGAAGCTAATTGGGAAACAATTAGTTTAGGGTTTTCAAGTCTTTGAAACTATTGCGTTTTCCAGAAAACTTACTTTATGGCTTTATAATTCCTGGTTGTCAGCTGGCAGTTGCTGTCATATTACAGAAGCAATCACCTGTGACAAAGTGACTTCCTTAACTTAAGCAATCTGATGTCGGGGTAATAACTAATGTTGAATGACTGCACTGTTGATCACCTTGATCGTAAAAGGAGCAGCAATGTCCAGTTTGGATGCTGAGCCCGAGAAGCTTCAAAACAATTTGACCAATGAAAAATGACAGTCATGTTCAAAATGTTTTGTAGGTGAAAACAGCTACTATTGCCACTGAGAGGAATGGGAAACCAGAGAACAATACCATGAACATTAATGCTTCCATTTATGATGAGA
>NW_006432447.1:12100422-12135433 GCF_000325575.1 Pteropus alecto | reverse complement strand
CAGGAAATGAAGCGCGCTAAAGTGTCCCAAGCACTATTTGCAAAGGTTGCAGCAACCAAAAGCCAGGTAAGAGCCTCTATTAGGTATTGAGAATGTTTATCTGCAAAGCCTGTGAAAATTTCATTCAAAGGGGTGTCTATTTTCAATGTGAATTTACATCACCAAGAGGTCACAGTCTCCAGGATTATTTACAGAGCTCTGTGATGAAACAAAATGTTCAGATTCAGGTAATAGACACTTGGTTTCGTTTCCTCCAACAGCCAGTCTCAGACCAAGTATTTCTCAGTAAATCCCTGAGTCAGTTTATAGTTGTTTTCAGAAGAAGGGTATTTTAATATATAGGAAGTTTTCAATCTGGTCAATTGTAGGTGGAACAAATAACTTGAATTATTATTGTTTCGTTATTACTTAAGATGACCTCGATTTCCACCCTACAATACTACAAACATTATAGTTTCTTCTGTTCTGACTCAGGCACCTACAACTCTTAGGTGCAGTTATTAAAACAGACACATATATATCTTTTCATATTAATGATTTTATTTTTTTCTATAGATGTATATGATACAAGTCGAATAACAATTAGAAAAATTGTCCATATCTGATGAATTATAAAGGAGTAGAATTGAATTGGAAAAGTTACAAATCTCTACAAAACAAGATAAAAACATAACAAAAAATAGAAAATGCAGTTTTTTGTCAGTATAATTGTCATACATTGATAATTTTTGTTCATTGGAAGCTGAGTCATCTATATGAACAAACTTAAAATTTTCTATAAACACTTGTTCAAAGCCAAGACTACTTCTTAAAGAATGAGAAGAATACTAAACCTTCTTCCCCTTTGCAAAAAAATTCGATAACACTATCAAGGTGAGAATTTAGACACCGTCAGGCTCAGGTGAGATTTTCGCAACTTGAAATTTTAAACAAATATATTCTTATTATCATTAATGAACTCTCCTTTATAAAACAGCCTGATTGCTATGAACTTCTGGTAAAAATATACAATCCTGAGAGTATTTACAATATACTTTTTTTAGCTTTTCCTAAAACTTTATTCTGTCAACATAAATAGTGGTACTTGCTGAGAGTTTTGCTTTAGAAAAGGTTGTTCTTGTTTAAGTTATAGGCTGGTTGAAATACTTAAGGGATATCTTGGAAATGTTATATAAAAATGATTAAACTCAAGCTGTGGACTGTAAAAATTATAGCTTTATAGGCCACATGCCTGCCTACCCTTCAATCACTGTCAAAGTGATAATTTCTACAATAATACGTTTCTTTTATTGTGAGATTCTAAACATCAAGTGCTGTTTAAACATTAAACTGAATTGTTTATGTTAGTGCTGTACTCAGCGTGTCATACATCAGGCCACCGTAATCTCTCATGGAATGTAAAATTCTGTCATGAATCATGGCTTGTATATCGGAAATTACTGTAATTTTGATTGGAAATTACAGGGCTCTTGAAATGTTTCTAATTATGATAGAATGTTAGAGCCGCTTCAAACCTGTGTGCTTCTTCAGATGTCTTCATTTACATGCCAAGACTATGCATTAAGGAGAAATGTCCCGTTCTCACTTTACCCCTCACCCACCTATCCTGCACAGCCTTGTTTAGGCTATTTAGTCTAATTATGATGAAGATCTCATATTTAAACACATATTATCTTGCCTTTCTTTCTGATCTTACTTCTTTTCTGACCTATCCAATTAAATTATCAGGAATAACAGACTATATTCTTAGGCCAAACACTTTCCCCAAATCTCCAAAACAGATAAACAGAGAAATGAGACATGTATTATTGTAATAAGGGTCAACCTTAAACAAACAAAAATAAATATTAAAACTTTTTGATAACTGTCATTTAGTTGCTTGTCGTCCGTCATTTAATCTAGTCCCCCACCCCGTCCAATTTTTTCTGACTATAGCACAGCTCCTTATGGTTAGTAGCCTTCATTCTTTCTTGTTTTTAAATGATATCCCAAATTTTCTCCACCTGGGTTGAGTTACTGATTTTAGACCTATTTGACAGCATCAGCAATTGGTTGCTAATGTCACGTGACTGATATTCTGGGAAGTTTTAAATATCCTTATTCTTTTACCCCTGTACTACAAAGCTCCTCATGAGTCTCTTTCACCAGTGTCACTTGGCATCTTCTATGTGTCTGCCATGATGGTGTTTCCTAGAAACCCCAACGCTGTTATCTAATCTCATTACTGTTTGAGAGAGAATCCATGGGCCAGTTGTTGGCAATGGGGTCAAGCAAACTGTTAACCTTAGTCCCTCAGATAGTTATTCCTTACTACTAATTTACTGTTAACTCCCTAGCAGAGCATTTTCATATTTTTCTCTTAGTTCAGGTTAGATGTTAGCACTACCCTATTTATGAAAATAGGTAGAAAGATTTATGATTACTTCAAAATAAGACAGTCCAAAACCTGTATGTAATATTAAAAGAGGAAATCTGACATCAAGGGAGGGTCACCTATTTAAGTCCTGATCTCTTGCCATGATTTTTGTAAAGGAAACAAAAACTAGCAAACACAAAAATAACAAAAAATCTTCAGACTGACCTTTATCATGATCAAAATTCCTAACTTCTAAAAGAGTTATCTGCGCCTTAAAGATACATGCCAAAGCGTGTCAGAATGAGGCACATGTCCCGGAAAACGGAGCATGTATAAAGACGAAAGTACCAGAGTTACTTCTGTTTCAGCCCGTCCAGCTCCATCTGCGTCTTTGTCTCACTCTGATTCTCCAGGTTGACTTAACATTCATCACCTTTTTTGTGCTAGACCCCATCAAGTGTTATGTATTATCTGCATTTAACCCTCAGAGTAACCCTCTGGGCTAACGTCATTTTCCATGTTGTACACTGGAGGGTCACTTGAGTAATAAATAGGAGAGCCAACCCCCCACTTCTCTGCATCTGTCCTATTTTAGTGTCTCCTTAGGGTTTCAGGTAGCATCGGTACTGAAGTTAAACCCTGTTCCAGGAAAGAGGAATTAGAGATATTGTACTAATTGATAGTGGAGACGGCAGTGGCTTTCCTTTCTTTATTGACATATTCATGGGATATGGGTCCTTACCAACAAAGGAAGACTCTTGGAGTCCATGCTTTTTCATGCCCACTGGGGAGTAGGCAGAGGGGGAGACGTGGCAGAGGACTCAGAAAAGGCTAGAGTCCAGGCTGTGTCACTGGTATTATAAGATTGTGAAATTATTTAACCTTTCCAAGCCCAAGATTTTTTTAACATGGAAAGAGGTCATGTGCTGTAATATATGCAGAAGAGCTTTTAAATCATACAGTACTATACACAAATGGCTAATGTCTTATAATGTGCCCAGCAAGAGGCTCAGCCCTCCACACGGAGACTTTTAAATTATATCGTCATGTATCTAAAGTACTTTTCATTTTAAAAGGTAAAGCGTTAGGTTGATACCTTGAACGACAGGCAGCTTAATTATTTTAAAGTTACTGCAGTCCCAGAATGTTATGGAACCAGACACATCATAGTTGTGCTATGCAGTTACTAATGCACAAAGTATTTTCTGTAAAAGAAACCAACTCTGTAGATTCTGCCATTTCGCATGTATTATATTATCGCTTCCCTTCGATGAATAATAGAAATGAGATTGTTTTTAACACTAATAGAAATGTCTGAATAAAATATGCAGGTACACACTGAAGATAGGCTACTTTTTGTGCTTGGATAGGAAAGCAGACTAATGCAAACTTTAAAAAGATGATATGCTTTAAACATAATGTGAATAGCTACAAATGAATACACTTTATATTCTGGGTATTCAAATAAGCAGCAGTTTTTTCAAGTGAATCATATTGGAATTTTATCAAACATTTAGTCTGATAACATTCAAATAATTATGAGAGCAGAATTTGCTAATTTTACTGTTTAAAAAAAATAGTTGATTTGGGTAATAACCATTACGGTATCAAGGTTCAGTTACTGTTCATTGGTTATAGTGTTTTCATATGGGAGATGGAAATGGAATTTTTTCCTTAATGGTGGCAGATGTTGGAATCTAATTTTATTTCCCAGCAAACCTCCTGAGAGCTCTGAGACTTAAGGTGTATGTCCAGCAAGGGGACATTAACGGCACCGTAGGCCTTGCCTTGTACATCGAATTATTACATTGATTTTCGTGTTTGCAGAGGTGGAGCTTGCAGATACAGGAATGCAGTAAGAGTGAAGGGCTTTTGCAGAGCAGCACTGCATCGCCACTTGTGTTTAGAAAATGATTTCTCTCTAGTGCTTTATTGAACAGGGTATTTCTTTCAGGTAAAGCAAGTAGATGATGAAAATTCCATTTGACTGAACATGCTTTCCGTGTAATCTTTTGCAATCTACCCACCAGTCCTGGAGAGTTGGAGGACTCTCTGGCGGCTGCTACGACTTCGGCTGGGTGATAGGTATGATTTTTAACACTAAAAAAAAAAAAAAGAATTTCTGCCTCTGTGAAGATAGCACAACCAGTAGGAGAGACAAAATAAAGACTTGTGTTTTCTTCCATCTCTTTTCCAGACACTTTTATCATTGAGACTGAAGGCCTTTAGCATGAGAGAGAAGGGAGGGCAAAGAAAAAAGAAGAAAGCTTGAGTGTTCCTTGGGTTCATGGGTGAAAAAAATAATAATTTTTTTAACTTTTGGATTGGAAATTTTTAGATGGTGATTGGAATTCTGAAATAGAAGTAAGACTTGATATGTCATAAAATAGGCTAGAAATGGGGCTAAAAATATCATTTTCATTGATGGGAATAGGAATCTATAGTGATAAAATCCAGGAAAAATTCAAGGAAACGTGACGGCATGCTATATGCTAGCATAGGAGTGAAGGCATCTTTTATTTCGTGAGAATTATATTACACTTCAAGGAAACTACAGTTTGAAGCGCTGTGCTGATTCATTCTTTTGGAATCTTCATGTGACAGACATTGCTGTAGCATGATTTCACCTGCGTAGCCTCCTCTAAGACACACAGGAGGCCCCTGCAGATGAGAGAGTCACAGTTTCTGTTATTTCTGGTGCCACACCCCTTTCTGGAAGTCTGTGGGAAGACACTTACATTGTGTCTTCATAGCGCCTTCCCTTGGTCAAATAGTGTTTTCTTCAGCCACGGTCAAGAGAGAACTTCCTCTTTACACATTTCTCCATCTAGCGCTTTATTTTATTTTATTTATTTTTTCTGGGTAGATGAGACCCTGGGGAATGCAGCTTAGGTTTCCCTGGATTGGCTTCCTTGGAGGAGGAAGGGGCAATAGGAGTATTTTGGGGGAGATTCAGGAGAAAAGTAAGAACCCAGAGTGCAGCCATCTCAGCAATCTGCTCGTGTGTAGTTTGACACATTTTGGGGGGCCTCTGTGCTCTATTCTTGAGTAAAAAAGCATGTGAAGTTCTATCAGTTTCCTATTTAAGGTGTTCTGTGCTGGTAGCCAATCTCTAAAAATCTCCTCTGTATGAATATTGGGAATCCATATTGGATTTAGTTCTTATAAATGTAGACCTATCTTTATATCTCTCATTGATTGTTATACGGGACTATGGAAATTAATGGCTTGAAATACATGAATATCGACATACTCTAACGGTGTAAAGGTACATTATTGTATGTTAAATGCTGTTTTAAGAGCTAATTAAATTTGTGGATCTTTCCACATTTCTACATTATAAAAACAATCGTATGTTTTAGTAAATCCAGGCTTTGATCGAGGAGGTCTAAAATTATCAGACAGAGCACTTGCTCATTGTATTTTTGGCTAAAAAGTAGTGTAAATGAGTGTTTTTTGCCCCCAGACACTTGATGTTACCTATTTAAACAAGTTAAACAGAAGATTTTTGGTTATCTTATTGCCACTTTAAAATCATTTAAAAGTTTCAGTCTTTTCTCCTAAATTAAAAATTAACTAGAATCATGTAAATACATTTTCTTTATTGACTCACTTTATAAGTTAACTGTTACAAATACGGTCATAACTCATCAAGCCCAGTTTCTCCACCTTCAGAAAATGTCATAAAACAATTTTAGACGAGATTTGAAACGAATTAGTCTATGAATATTTGGCCAGCTTTTTAAAGAAGATCATGATGTGAGGAAGTCCAAGGACAGTCACCACATAGTGGTCCACCCTAAAGCAGGTCCGTGTGTATATACGAAAGCACGAGTATACCAATTATGTATTTGTAGACTCTACTTTACTCTGAGGCCACATTAGTGTAAGTTGAAAAGTTGGGACTAGGAATATTTTATGGAAGTTCCCTTTTTAGAAGCTCCTCTATAATCAGCTTTGACAGTTGAAGTGTTAGTGCTTTAGGATAGGATCAGGTGTCTGCCAAATGGAAGTGAGGAAGAGACCGAACCAATGGAGTTTAACTCTTAGTAGGAATTAATCTTCAAACTGAATGTCATTCAATTAAACTTAGTGCATAACTGTGACACCGATATAATCCTTTAACAAAGTACCAAGTTAAAAGACAAAGTGTTTTCTGAGAAGTCTCAACAGTTGTCTTTTATGTTTTTGATAGTAAAGGTAGGTTTTATTTTAGCTTTATCTTCTTTTTCCCTCATTGAGAAATGAAAATACAGGCCCTATGAAATGAATGAGCTATGAAAATGCATTTATGCAAAATGACAATAGAAAAATAGCTCTGGAAGAAACTGCACCATTAAAATTTCACATCGACAAAAGGTGCTAAGAGAGGGATAGAAGAACTGACGTTGGTAATACAAATCTAATGTAGATTTTTCTTCTGCTCTGCTGAAAGGATACCTTTAGTATCTTAAAAGTAACCTTTGAGATGACTCATTTCTTAAGTATGGTTACGTTTTTCACACGCAGTTCTTTTACATGACAAAATGACACAGCTAAATCATAGACCACCCATTTAACAATATGTTCAGTATATATGTTAGAGATTAGTATATATGTTAGAGATCAGTATATATGTTAGACATATAGCCATTTCATAATTTATCATTAACTACCTTATAAAAGTGTAAGCTTCAAACTGCTTGTGGCGTTCCATACAATTGTTAAATTAATGAAGTTGTCTTTTTTCTAAGTCTTAATCTACTTGCGTTATATGTTAATAGAGAATCTATTCTCCTTTGATTTCTTGATTCAACAATTCCAGTTGTCTGTGTATTTTTTTTTTTTTTAATAATTCCCTTTTCAACCAGTATGCTTGAGGAATTGGGTTTAAACTCACTGTTTCATAAACTGCCAGCCTCCTCGGCCGCCTCAGTGCCTCTGATTCTGTAAATCAGATCATAGGCAGCATGCTGTCATATAATAAGGTGTCTGATCCTTATTACCAGTTTGTTGATGCACAGACTCCTTCAAATTGACCATTGCAACACATGGTTTCCCCTGAAACTAGCTGTGATAATTAGCGTGGTTCTAATGAGACAGAATGTCACTGATCTTGTGCTGAACTGTCGAGTATCGATGCTACGGATGGGAACTGTCAGAGCCTGCCATCTGTGACAGCGCTTGGCATATTCCAGTGGCAAGGTAGAGCATGCTCAATAGAGTATTTTCAAACAAATGGCCTTTTTCTTGACGAGGGCTCTGTGTTCTGTTCAACTGGAAGAATGTTTGCCCCAACTTTGGCCTACACTAAACCCATTTTGAGATCCAAATGTGAATAAATACTTAATCTCTGTTATGTGTTACATAAGAGAGAAATCTTTTGTTTAGCAGGTGAATTTTAAGTGGCATTCCTTCTCTTGTTTTTTTTTTTTCTTTTTCTTTTTCTTTTTCTTTTTCGTCTCTCCCAATTGCCCCATATTGTCAGGTAACAGTGAAGCAGTCATTTAAGATACTTTCCCCCAATTTTAAAATTGCCGTGTTTAAAAGAAATTTGTTGGGAAATTGGAATGGCTCATAGTGATAAAGCGGTCTGATTTAACCGAGATAAAGGGGAAAATGGGGAAAATAGTTTCAAATGTGTGTAAGAATACACAAGTTGAATAGAATTAAAATGGACAAGACAGTTAGATCTACAGGCTCCAGAGAGAAGTAGACTACAATTTTTTGCTGGAGTAAAAGTCCAGCATTGCTTATCATTCCAAAATATGCTTTGTTGCTTTTTATTTCCTCCTCTCTGGCAGACCACACAGGGCTTGTTCTGAAGAACATTTTCACTAATCTGATCAGGCAGCCAAATACGCCGGGAAAACTGCTTTAATGATCCCACTAATTACCTCAAGTCAATATGAACTGTATTATTAGACTGAGGGAAAATATTCCATTAGGTCTCCCCCTTGGGAGTTTCTCCGCTTTGTGATGTCACTGAAGCCTTCACCCTCTCGCTTGTAATTAATTTTATTTACACACGCAGGCACGCACAAGGTCACACCTGCACAACCGGCGCTGGCCAGGGAGCTTGTGGCACTCCGGCTTAATCAGATCTGTCATAATTACCATTCTGCATGTTTCTGACACACGCTGTGAAATATTTCAATTTAACTGCCGCTACCAGCACAACCAGATGTAGTGCGAGTGTGGCTGCATTGGAAATATTATTCCTCAGGATAAACTCTCTCCTCCTCCTTTTTCCTCCCCCCTCCCCCTTACAGCTAATGTGGCACAGAAGCTGATGTATCCTGTAAATCTTGAATGCAGTGCTAGATTGATAACAGGCGATTAGACAGTTTAACCACAAACAGCTTGTTCATTTTTCACAAATGAAAACCACATGTGGTGTAACTAAAATTTCAGGCCTTTTTTTTTTTTTTTAAGAGTTGGGGTATGTATGTGTGTGTGTTGACGATGTGCTTAAATAAAAATAAAGTGCAATGAAAGGAGTGTCTAGAAAAATGGAGAAGTTGCCTAGTTTTTTCCAGGTTATTTTATCAAAACCTTCATCAAATCCCATTTTTTCACTTTCACCAAAACTGAAATAGGAAAAAGATTGTATTCTCTATTGAGCTTCCATTTTTTACTGTAATTTTTTTTTTAAATGAGAGAGATAATAGTCTTTTGAGCTATGCCTTTTTTTTTTTCAGTGTTAAACCTTTTATTTGAACATAAATTCTGAAAGAATGTTTATGATTGATAATATATAGTTTTTTAAAGGACAGATTCCCTTTTTTTTTTTTAATGGAGAGATGTTAGTTTAAGCTTTATGGTCATATGCCAGACAATCCAAAACCAAAAATGGACTCAATCAGAAATTTTATTTCATAGAGATGTTTTTGGATTTGCAGAATCATTTTGAAAGGTGGAGTTGAAAAGCAGAGAATTTTGTTTCTTTAGGAATATTGGAGATAACTTGGCCGAAAGTGTAGGTACAATAGGTAATGATAATAAGGCCAAAGTTGTCACTAGTCTCAGAAGAATCCAGCCATAAAAAAAATTAGTATTGGAGCCATAAGAAGACAAATAAGCTGATAGAAAACTGAAATTACGAGAGGAGAAAGAAATAGGAGCAGTGGTGATTTAGACTCGTGCCTCTAGAGAAGGTTCACAACAAACCACTTTAGAGAACATTTAAAACATAGATGTAGCCCAGTTAAATGTCTTTTAATGCCACATATATTCTTTCTCTTTTTATCTTTGTTTTACTACTTCAGTTATGAACCTCACTTAGAAGCTTCCTAGGGTTCTCTGGTGATTTCTATTATCTGATGAAAGGTGCCATTTCTCATAGAATAGTGGGAGTTTTTTCCCTTTGTTCCCTTACTTTGTCTGTTGTCTCTCTTTAGTTATTTTCTCATATTAAAATAAAATCTTTACTTTCCAGTTTTTCAGTAGAACTTTCTTCTCTTGTACCCTGGCTATTTTTTGTGTGTTTTGTGTTTGTTCCATATCTTCCAACTTTGAAAGCTAACATTTCTCTATTTATACTTTCTTCTTGCCTGAATATCACTTTAAAGGGGGAAAAAAGTATTTGCCTTTTAGAACTCTTCTTCCATATCAGCTGCTAAGCACTTCACATGGTTAATACCGAATCATTAGGTCAGTTTCTTCACACAGTCTTAATGTACTTCTATAGTCATTTTGCAAGATGCAGTCCTTGTGGAAGATTTGTTTCAATCCCCACCTCACCTGTCACAACATTATTTCCTGTTGAGTACAGATAACACCTCAGAATCCTGTTTAACACAGAATTGAAAACACCCATTGCTAATTAGAGCAACTCATCGCTGCTACTACAGTCACTTGCATTTTAGGATTCCCAAGAAGAGATTTGATGTAAGTAGCATAGTTGCATGGAGATGATTCTGGGAAATAAGAAAAGTGGAGGTTAAAAAATACAACTTATAACTTCATTGTTACTGCCCTTGCTTTAATAACTCTGAAGTTTTTGCACAGCTACTTCAAGATATGTTAGAGACAAGCCAGCAAGCAAATTGAATCATATTTTACAGTCACTGGTAGAGCTTGCCACTTACAGGAATCTTGACTTGTTCCTTTGCAAGTGAAAATTTTCATTTACCACCTGAAAAACCATCCCTAGTTTTCCAGATTTGCAAACTTTTGTTTTTGTGTTAGGATTTCTTTGTATCCAGCACACCTGTTGATACAAAAGGGGACAGGAAAGACAGCAAAGAGTTGCTGTTTAGAGATGCCATGGTGTATATGGAGTTTGGGAATATTCAATATTTTGGGTATGAAGGAAGAGCATGTCTTTTCATTACACTTAATTAGACTACAAGAATCCCGTTGTGCAAGGAAATTATTATAATTTTCTTTATGGACCCTGCTTAGTCCCTGTCTAATAAAAGGATGGTTTTCATGTATCTGTTATCAAATCACAGTTGAAGATTCAGTAGAAGTATAGTTTACAAACTGTATCTGGCCCCATCTCGGTTCACCTTCCTCAGCCATTCTGCAGTTAGTGTTCTTCATTGCTCTCAAATCCTCACGAAAATATACAGGAAGAAGAATTGGTTCCTTTTAATATTCTTTACTATTTTCTTTTGGACCCACTGCCTGATTTTTCATCATCATTGTTAAATTCATCAATATCGTATACAGTGCAGCTCACATTTTTATTCTGAGCTGAAAGGAATGAGAGGGCATGCTTCGTGATTATCTGCATCAGATAGAAAGAGTATTAATATGCAAACACAGATGGCTTATATAACAACCTATACATAAAATTCATTTTTCAGAGAGCACTGAGGATTGCAAAGAGAGGTAGGCCGAATTCCACTGCTGCCATGTTATGTAGCCCCAGGCAAGTCGCTTAATCTTTCAGGCTTTGAACTTCCCCTTCAGGAAGGTGAAATGGGTTGAGTCAGATTGCAGTTCCAGGTTCTGTGAGTTGATTGCTGAAACAGGTGCACAAGTGTGAAAGAGGATGCTATTTTGATTGAAGGTTCTGCCGACAGGTGTGTGAGTCTGGGAATGAGTCACAGAGGCAAGGATCTGAACAATGGAAGGGCTCCGTTTGGGGGGCCAAAGTGCTGTTTTGGAGTCTGTGGCCAAAAAGGATTATTCATGAGTAGTACATAGTGAGAAGAATGGATTATTTGGAACTCCATGTTATATAGTATGAACTCCATGTTATATAGTGTGAAGTGAGCTCTAGATTGATAGAATCTCATCTGAGACTCGCTATTAGAAAACTGGAAGATCTCTCTCATTAACAGAAACCTAGCAGAGTCAGTACCTTATAGAGATGAAATGAGCTCAGTTTGTTTGAGGAATGGGCTTGGCTTACCATGGGGTAGGATAGTGGTTGCCAACACGATATGACTTAAAGTTTGCTGAAGAGTTTCCTCCTTAAACATGTCTTTTTTTGTTTTTGTTTTTGTTTTTAACTGATGCTTGAAAGTCCACCTTCTCTCTCTCTCTCTCTGTCTCTCTCTCTCTGTCTCTCTCTCTCTCCGTTTCTCTCTCTCTCGCTCTCTCTCTCTTGCTCTCTCTCTCTCTTCTCTGGATTGATATAAGTTCTGGGAAGAATAGCACATTAACAAGGAAAATATATACTCATTCCGTGAGAAATCACAGGTTTAGAAGTGATTAATGAAATAGGGCGTAAACAAGGAAAAAGAAGCAGGGCATGACAACTGATTTGAGGGACTATCTTGAAGCTCAAATTCATAAACTGGCACCTGTAGCATTTAATAGCTGCTAAGGAGTGCCCATCCCCAAATGTCTCCTTTAAATGTTTACCCATTTTACTTATGGTACCAACAGGAGTGCTACTTGTCATGGGTGCTACTTAGCTGGTTCATTGATAAGAGTATTTGGTCGTTTAAATTAAATGCAGATTAAGTGAAAATAAATTACTTTCAATAGGTCAAGGAAGTGAAGGCTGTAAATAAAATATATATTCACAAACAGACAAATGCTATTAGGAAACCCAGCTCAGTCCATGCCAAGCTGTTACTGTTTGAATTGCTGTCTTTCTTCCTGGAATGCAATTAATTTTTGCTTGAATGTTTAGAGATTGGGGGCAGAGTAACAGCCTAATGGGTAATAATTTTATTTTAGTATTTTGATTAAAAATACTAAGTAACTTGGCCCTGAATAACCATAAGGACTAAAGACTTATCCATAAAGCTTAATTTCTAGACAGAAAGTTTTATTTATATCTTCGGATAAATTTAGCATTGAGCTATATATAACATAAAGTTATGAGATGGTTATATGCCCAGTTATTTTCTACCTATCCCCCCAACCACTCCACCATGTTTCCTACTCACTTCCTTTTTTTTTTTTAATCCTCTATTTGATTAGCTTCCTTCTGCCCTATCTTGAAATCCTAAAGGCAAATACTTTATATCCATGTGCTTTTTGAAAAGTGATGATGAAAGCAAAGACCATTATTTGATTTCTGCCGGTTTCCTAGAGTTTGCATAGCTTCCCCCTCCTTTCCTGCCCTCTATGGCATGCCTATGCCACTGTCCCATTCCTTTTTCTGCCTCGATTCTCTGTCTGCCCTGCTACCTTACCCCGTTCTGTTCGGGAATCCAAGTCTCTTTGGGAAAACTTGTTAATGTTTCTCTCCGGGCAGATGGACATGTCTCAGAGGATACTCTGCTAATCTTGTTTACCTTTACAGTCACTTGGATAGTAGGGAGTTAACTAAGTTAGAATATAGATGCTTTATTCAGAGGTCATAAACCTATTTTTCTGAGTTAGTAATAGGATCAGGAAAAAATAGTGAGGTATATATGTACCAATGTGATTATTAGTCGAAACATTTTAAGCTGGAAAACTGTTGTTTTATGCATAAAATCTCATCCAGAACTGAAATATATAATAAATCGGATAAAAATCTTCCCCCATTTTGATTGACTTGAGAATTGAGGGGCCTTCTCATTAACAGCACCCCTGATGGAAACCTGGGGCTCCTCAGGACACTGTGTGGGAACCATCGTATGAGTAATTAACTGTTTTTTCTCCAACTTGTTACTAAGAGACATGGTCTTTTAATGGCAATAGATAGATAGATAGATAGATAGATAGATAGATAGATAGATATGGTCTTTTAATGGCAGTAGATAGATAGATAGATAGACAGACAGACAGACAGACAGGAAATCTGTTTCATGAATCCATAAATATCAAAGTTTTCTAGTCTACGAGGAGCTTATGTAATATAGTTCTAGGAGATTATTTGAAATATGTATATATATGTATATGCACATATAAATGTATATGTACACATATGTGTGGGGTGGCACCCTATTGTCCCACCTTCCCCCAAGGAGTCTTTGAACTTAAATAAGAAAAACATTTCATTAATGTTATTGAAATTTGACATTTTCTTCAATTATCAGTATAAGCAACAAATCACAGTAGTATTAGCAATACCTACGAATTTATCACCAATAAAAACCAGAAATGTTTTCACATCACATTGTTATTGCAATATCTCAAAATATTTTTGCTCATCACTGTAAAATTACAGTAGTTATTAGATCTGTTGCTAGATCTTATTTAGTGTGTTAATAAGAAAGCACATATATTACTATATCACAAATTTTTGATAATCGTATTTCATAATTGGTTTCCTTCATAATTGTGTGTGTTTTATTTTAGGCACATAAAAACATTGTTCTGAAAAAACATCATCCATGGGCTTCACCAGGTTTCCAGAGGGTCCATGACACAAAAGAGATGACATCAGTGATCAGATAAATTTTGCGGAGGGAAAAAAAATTATATTTTTAAAACACATTTGCTGCGGAATTCTTGAATTTACTTGAGAAATCTCTGTTATTTATTACTTTTTAGTTTGTTTATTTTTCAAGTGCCCTTCACTCCCAGAGCATATAAGCAGAGGTTATAGGGAAATGACTCCCTATTCTATCTGTCCCCAAATCTCCTCTTAACCTGCACAGTAAGTGGCACATTGATGGCACTCAGCAATTATTTGAAGAAGGATGGAACGATTCAGAAGCAGATTTCATCTGCTCACAGTTTTGTCCTCACAAAAGCCAGCACATTTGTAAGGGATTCCAGATGAAAGCAGTAGGGACTCCGAGCTCTGAAAGACGGTCTGGTCAGACTCCGCTCCTGTCCTGTTCTCCTCTCCCTGGGGTCCTCTCTGAGCTTGCTTTCCCCAGGTAGAAAACAGATTCAGTGGTTGTGACAAGTAACTGAGACGGCCTGTGCAGAGAGCCCTAGCCTCCCTTGTCTCCTTTCACTGGCAAAATTATAACCTGGCCATTGTCACTGGGACCCACATGATATTTCCAGACATATTTATGCTTTCTTTTTTTAATGCCTTCTAGAGAATCTCAAGATTTGATTCCCTCATTTAAGCCAACCTCTGATTAGCAGCTTGTTATAATGGATAAAATAATGTGGTTTGGGGCCACAAAAGTAGGTGGCCCCAAAAAGTAGTTTACTCGATTGGCAAAACCTTAAGCAACATGGGAGCTCATAATGACCCGCCCACCAGATTGTCCCTCTTAGGATATGAGTCTCCTGACTTTTACAGTCCTGAGTTGCCTTACCCTAGTTTTAAAAATTCTTCGTCATCTCTCCTAGAATATCATAGATAGAAGATTTAAAATTTTAATTCCCAGACCCTAATTATGCATAATGGGGAGTATAGCTCATTTTAGGAGCTGTCTGCAGTGTTCAGAAGTTTTATATAAATCAATTAAAATGCAATGGCAGAAATATTTGTTTAAAATAACTTGGTATGGAATTATTTTTGCAAGCAAACAAACCACTATATCAGATAAATCATCACCTAAAAATTACTCATTTTGTAATTCATAGTTTTACAGGTTTTTTTTGCACATGGCATATATGGATATTCAGTACCATTTTTTCTTAGTGAGATTCATAATTTTGTATAGAAAAATAAATATTGCAAAATTATAATAGTGATTTTAGGATACAGCGTGATAAGAAATTTGCTTCATAATGTAAGAGCACATAATTATTGGAGTTGAGGGGTTTGGAAAAAGTGAAGTTTCCCATTAAGCTTCTTTAAATGATCAAATGTATTGCCTTTGATAGAAATCTTTAATAGTGTTTCCCTGTCTCCTTAAACCTAGTAAGCTGAGCTCATTTTGAATCTTAGTTCTTGAAATATAACATCATTGTGAATATAAGTTGTAGGACTTCGCTACCATACGTGAGGCTCTCAGGAATTACAGAGGGGTATATAGTTTCTTGCCACTAACTAAATGGCCCAGATTGTGCCATTTTTATATCTTTCTCTGTCCCCCACCCCAACTTATTCCCACTTCACTGTGTTGCAAGGAATCTTCCGCTACAATTTTATGCTCATTCATTGAAGTGTGAGCCTCAAGGCACCTCCAGGCCTGTGAGTGAAGGAAAGTGAAGAGTGTGCCATTCAAAGGGCTATTTGTAATGATCTTTGTTTATGATAAATGTAACTAGGCACAGATGAGGGTGGACTGGAATAAAGAAACCCATCAGCATTAGTTCATGGAATAAATGCCAAGGACTTGAACTGGAGCAGTAGTAGGAATGAAAAGAAGGAACAAATTCAAGAGACATTCTGAAGTGGGGGGGGGTGTGAAATTGACAGGAATTTTTAATTCAAACTATTTTTTTAAATTAAAAAACAGTGCATAGCCACTGTAGAAAAACATAAAATACTAGCATGAGGAAGAATATAAAAATGCCCATAATCCCAGTTAACTAGGGATAGCCTGATTTATGTTCTTTTTACACATACACACACACACGTGTATATGTATGTATATACATACATCTTAAAGATGGCTAAGGAGATTCAAGTAAGCTTAATTAAACCTGTATATTTGCCTATCAGGAAGTTCCATAGGCTAAATTAAACATGTATACATACATATGTGTGTATATGCATGTATATATTTTACATTCATTTGTATGTTATACATGCCTTTGAATACCCTATTGAGGTATATTTAAGTTATAGTCAGCTTTATCTATCACATATTATGCTAATGTAACATTATTATTGTTAACTATTTATATGCATCTTTAATGATCATCTCCTTAGGATAAATTCTCAGAATTAGAATCACTGGATCAAAAAAAGTCACTTTTGTTTTAAAGGTGATTGCTAGACATTTCTACATTCAACATTTTCACATTGCCCTTCAGAAAGATTATACCAATTTATACTGCAAATAACAGTCTTTCAGCACAGGTGACTGGGTGGGTGGTGATCACTGTTAATCGAGTTAAACTACATAGAAGGAGAACCTAGTTTGTGGGAGGAAAATACTGGGTTCAGGTTGGTATGCTGTAACTGAATTATTTTCATTAACTCCATAGATATTCAAATTCCTTTGATTATCTTTGTGATAATGATAACAATAATAAAAATAATAAAAGCTGGCATTCATCATACTATTACTGTGTACCAAGCCCTTTGCATGAATTATCTCTTAATTTTCAAGACTTTACTACTGTTGGGAAAATTACCCTCATTTTATAGAGGAGAAAATTGAAGTCTAGGGAACTTGATTAACTTGACCAAGTTTACAAGGCTAGTAAGTAGTAGAATAGGAATTCAAATTAATATCCTGGCTTTCTTAACAAATAGATCTTAGAAGTACAGTATATAGAAGAGATGAGGTCACAGCAATTGTCATATTCTCAGGAATAGCTAAAGAGTGGTATGCATGGTCAATTCAAAAGTAACTGGTCTGCCTGTTTTTCCTCGCATATTGCTAATTTGTCTCACTTTTTTTCATTATTATTCCCACCGTAAATATCGTCCATTCTTCACAGCCAAGCCAATATCACTCTTCATCAGTAAAGACTTCCTAGACCATCCCAGCACATCTCTTCTTCCCCTCCCTCCACTTGGATCCTACTTGATGTCTGCCCATCATTGACCATCACATACTGCCTTGCACTAATAGGTATTTTTGAATGTCACATCTTCCCAAATATACTGAACCATTTAAGGCAAATGCTTTCAGTTAAGTTATCAGCCCTCTTTGTAGTTCCTTGACTGAATGTGTTCTATTTTATTTTTACCAGCCACAATCCTGTG
This sequence comes from Pteropus alecto, assembly GCF_000325575.1. Lineage (NCBI taxonomy): Eukaryota > Metazoa > Chordata > Mammalia > Chiroptera > Pteropodidae > Pteropus > Pteropus alecto. Next base: position 12,117,971 of record NW_006432447.1, on the reverse strand, counting down.
AGATTAATACGATTGTCTGTACTTTGTAGACGAACTGAGGCTCAGAAAGTTAATTTACTGAAGTTCACATACATAAATGCCTATGCAGAATATTGTGTACTTAGATTGTTGAGCATGACTTGAAGGAAAGTTAGTATTTGTATGGGCAGAATAAAGGAGAAAGGATTTTCCTGTTAGAACAGAGAAATGGGGAATAGAATGTGGGGAAGTATAGGATAACGCTAACAAATAGTCCAGTGAATTAGGACATGAGTGTGACCAGGAGGAACCCTCAGTGCACCTCTGGGAGTGTGAAGTTTTTCTCTCTAATGGGAAGCCTTTGAAGGTCATGTTGAGCAGTAGGATAATTTTAGGCAGTTGAAAAGCAGACGACCACAGCAATGATTTTTATCCTAGCATCCTTTTTCCGAGGGCATCTCAAAAGATGGTTAAGGGAATTCAAGAAAATTTAATTAAACCTGTACATTCTCCTATCAGGAAGTTCCACAGGCTAAATTAGACATCATGTTTTTTAAGGAATCAAAAAAACATGATGTTTTGATAACCCTCATTCTCTCATTGTTCACTGAAGCTCAAAGTCATCATTGGTGTACTTTGTCCCCTAGTTAAGAGAGAAAAAGGAATGATTACTTAAAACTTTTTTGTTCAGAAATAAAAATTACTGTCCATGGGAAGTAATTAAAAAGAATGTTTGGTGCCTAAGAGCATAATTCATGGTAGAGGTGCCCCGGCGAACAGAACAGAAAGGAGTAGGTGGTTCTTTATGATAGAAGCAGAGGCCAGAATTGATGATAGTATATTTGGGGTATTGAGCTTTCTAATGACGCTAGCTAGGAACAATGAGGAGAGAATAAAAATTTAAGTAAGGTTTTAAGGCAGACTGTATAAATCTTAAACAGGAATCAAATCATAACACTGAAATTTATGGAATGTCAAAAACATCTTAGATTGAGGGAAAAAACATAAGTAATTCTTTGTAGAGTCTATCTATACTCAAGAATCAGACATATAAACCAGAATTTTATTAGTTTTGTTTAAGCTTTGTAGAAACCAGCTTGAAAGTAGACGTGAAATATATGGGAAAAAAACAAACATTTAAATTAGATATTTTCCAAATCAAATGTTTTAAAAATAAAATTTAAGCTTTTCTTTTTGAAATTTTCTATTTCAATCAAGAGATTACCTTTTCTTGCTAGCTAGTTTCATATGTTGTTTAGAATTTCATACTTTTATCTTCACTTCTCCTTTATTCCCCTTCTCAGAATACTCTTTAAAATGTGAGCTCTCCTTGCCTGACAACCTTTTTACATGAGAACCATTTTTATCTTTGTACAGATTGTCATCTGATAATCTTGTTATGGACCAAACAATCTATAGCAGAAGAAAAACACCATATTGATGTGTCTAAGTCAGTGTCTATGAGAAGTGAGAAAAGAAATAAACATAAAAACCATAGAAAACAAATGATTTTCATTTTTTTTTTTTGGCTTGGTTAATTTTTAAGCAAAATTGAAAAATAAATATGATTTACTAATGATTCTGAATATTCCTTTTAAATTCACTAAATTTTAATGGGAACTTTCCCCCAGATTATATAAACATTTCTTTTTTTGTAATGACAACCCTCCAGAAACTCTGCTAGATGTGTTTAACCTCTTAAAAGACAAAATGGCAAAAATTTACAAATGAGAAATTTATGGATAGCCATTTTATGCCTCCTTATTACCACAATATGGAAACCCACAGAATTTTGGCTAAGATATTTAGTCCCTTAAATAAACTGTAGAGTCTGGAGAGTTTAAAACAGAAACAGTTTAGAAGTTTAAAAATAGTAATAATTTTTTAAAAGAGTACCTTGGTTTTTTTTTTTTCTTTTTAGCAAATATCATAAGACACACCTTGAAAATAAATATATTTGGGGATTATGTATACATATTTATGTATTCCATTTTTATATGTTTCTTTTTAAAACTCATCTTTGAATAAAATGATGTAATTTGCTACTTTTAGAACGGAAAATGCATTTACTGGTACATCTCTGTTCAAATTTATTTCCCATGTTTTCTTTAATAAGACCAGTGTTAAGTTAGCAGGAAAAGTTACTTGCAGACCTGCTGAGATCCTCTTCAGTGTAGATGTTATTAAACTGGGAGAAAGATGAATGTATTTCCTACTAATTCCATAGAGGAGAAGATGTATCTTTATTAATGTTAATGGAGTGGCCTCTCATTATGTTATGGAATAATCTGCTTTACTAAAGGTTTTTTTTCTAAAGAACTTCATAACATTTAAAGGTTAATATGTTAGGTAAAGAACAATATCTTAAGATAAGCGTTTTTATTACAGGACATGATGGGATGGTTCTTATTAAATTACATGATGATTTGAATGGGGAAGAAGAAAAAGTGCATCGCTTCTTGCCTTCAACTTTAATGCCTTTAATCAAATAATGACCTTCTGGAAAATAGTTAATTTTAAGCATTTGGAAAGATCAATACCACTTTGCCACCAAAAAATGGCCTAGATGATGAAATTTGATGTATTTAAAGTATCATTTCACCCTTTTAACCTAGTAAATAATTTAAAATGCTTTCAGTATTGCTTTGCCACCGTTTTGTTTCTCACTGTTTAAAGTGTTATGACTATTCTCGAAAAAAGATTCGAAGTTAGTGTGTGAAACAACATACAGGCCTTGGACCTAAGAAGTGGGGTTGTACTTCCATTAGGCCTTGTGTGTCTGCATTAGGGCCCCAGAAGAAGTAGCATATTTTAATATTATTTTTGAGGCATAGTGTATATAAAGCATACAAAGTGTGAAAATGGAACCCTTCTGGAATATTAAAGGAGTGATTTAAAACATTATTAGTCCCTTTGTATCTTTTGTGATATCTTTAAACCTTTATGCTAAAGGTGAAAGAATTGGTAGATCTGACGATTAGAACACATTCCTCCCACCCTCAGCTTCTAGAACATTGATATGAAAGTATCTTTGAATGTGGACGGCTTTGTTAAAAAAAAAAAAAAAAAGAATTGCCCTCTATTAGCATGTTTGTGGGCAGATTAAAAACCGTCTTCATTAGCATAAGTAACACTTACAGATTCTTTTAAAAGTAGAAAATTATTTGCTGAATGATAAATTGCTAGCTTTATAGTTAGTTGTTCAAATGTACTCATTCAAAATGCCTAGAGTAGTTTAGTCTACAATACTGAATTTTTTGTGTGAGAAGTACTATTTAATGGATTATGTACTTAATCCTTGTACTTACTACTTGCTAAAATGTAATTCATGCTTTCCACTAAAATGTTTGTATCAAATACCTCCCTATTTAGCTTGATTTCTTTTAATATATATTATTATACTATATGCCCCAGAGATTGGAACAAAATACTCCTGCAAATAACACATAAAAGATGGGGGGAGGATAAATAACAGACTATAAAATGTTTTGCTTTTTAGAACTCAAATTACCATTCCGTTTTTTAAAATGTATTTTTCCTTCTTGGTTATATCAAGAATTGTCATTTTCTTTCCCTTTTTATAGCTCGGATTTAAAATGTATACATATACAACAGTAATATATACATAATCTGTATATTGCATTAAATTTTTTTCTCAGAATTCTGAAGTCTGTTTTCCCCTGGAAAACTAATTGTGTTACATGCTTCCAGCTTTGTCACAGACTTGGCCCCGTATGGATTCTCTTTTTATGTGTGCGAGACCATATAGGTACAGTAAATTCATTCATGAAATAAGGTTACTTTCCTGACTATTAAAATCATTGCACACCCCTTATCTGTTAAAATGTTAGTAGTGAATTGACTAGAATTAACTGTCTAAAAAAGAGTGGAGTGGAAATCAGAGATTGAATTTGGTTGGAAATTAGCAGCTGAGAGATGAAGGTGCCAGGATTTTTATTTAAATGTGGTACAACAAGATTCTGTCAGTAAAGCACATCATTAGAATGTTGAGTTTAGAACTGCTAATTTTTCCTTTAAAATGAGCATACAGTCATGTGTTTCATGGACCATAATAAATTGCCATTGTGTTGTCATTGAGTTTGTTTTGCTTTTTTTCAGTACTGGTTTGGCAGTCATTCTGCATTTTCTTTTTTTCCCTTTTCCCCCCCCAGATCTTACATTTCTTTAATAGATCCCTAACCAAAACCAGTCAAAAGAACGTTATTTATTTCGTGTAGTCTTAGGTTTCGCATCTTTTGCACCATTTTCTTGCTTACGGTGGCAAGACATTTGCAGATGGTTCTTGGTTACCATAAAGTACATAACAGTATTTCCTTTGTGGCAGATGGATTTAAGACTTTTGGTTCTCAATAAATGTAGGTTTACAATACATAACTTTACAGGATTTGTGTTGTATATAACAGGTTTGAACATATTATCTCAGAATTCATCTGCATGGCATTTTCAGCTTATTCAGGGTCCATGCCAGTTTTTTTAAGTAATAGGGGGAGCGCTGTGATTGATAGCAACAGCTCAAGGCGTGATTTTGAATAGAAACAAAGGGTTTAGAACAGAAGGTGTCAAATTAAACTTTGTCAGTTTGAAAAGTAGTAACATCCTGAAAGTTTTACTAATTTATTTACATGTGGCTACTGTTTATATTTTGCCCTCTTTATATGCAGTGTAATGTTGCTTGGCAAATTTACTACATTTAAAGTTTAGGTTGTTCCTTGTACCATTTTAGTTTTCTGAAAATGGATCAGTCTCATTATTTTAAAGCTGTTAGTCTCCTGTCTTTTCTATCGTTCAGAATAGTTGTGATTGAATTTAATTTATAAAGTAGGTCCGTACTGCTGCCTATGGTCTTACAATATTTCAAGTCCCAACGACCTCTCATAAAAATGTAATTATGTTCACATTTTGCAACAAAGTGTTCATCTCTCCTCAACCAAATAAATCTATAAATTTATCATTTAAAAGCCCATACAGTACTTAGGGGAATCATTATTTTTATTTGTTAAACATTACACATATTCTGACATGTTTCACATTCATTGTCTTCCCAAATTTATATGCTCTTAACAATATCACTTATGGAAAAATGACCTAGAAAAAGGTATTAGGGAATTCGAAAGCATTTGGCTTTTTCAGTCACTTTCTGCAAAACATATATCAGATTACCGTCGTCATTAATATAGTCTCAGTCAATAAGATTTGAGGTATTCACAATATTTCTAGATATTTAAATAGCATTAGGATAAATTAATCTTATTTTTGCCATTGTAAATTGGGAATGAGCCAATTTATTTCTCTGCTGACAAAGAACTAGTATGTCAAATATCTGTTTTCTATTATTTTTTAGGAGATACACACATCGAGAAAAGTACCCCCCCCCTTTCTGTTTTTTTGGAATACCCTTGTAGAACTAACAGTTCCCAGCTGCACTGTTAAATATTTTTCTAAGAAGCATCTGATTTCAGTCTCTTAAAATCATCGTGTCTCTGGTAAGGCTAGCAGAGACATGCTTCAAACTTATAATTCATCAAATTATTTTTAGATAAGGAATTAGAAGTATTATTTAAGGGCAGGGGTTAATAGCAAAGTACTGGAAATGTTATGTTAGTCATGGGCAATTAATAAAAATAAGGATCTATCTCATAAGCATAGAGACAGAAGTGACAATATGAACAAAATATTTGTTGAATGAGTCAGGGCTCTTTTCCTGAAATATTTGTTAAACCAGTGTGAGTGTGATTGTTTAGGAATTAGCTATCATTATTAGCCATTTTAAAAGAACTAATGATTTTCTTTTCCAAAGAACATCTGTGATCCACATGTTTTTTCACATATATCCAAGTGCTAACTGATCTCTGCATTAAAAAGTTTCTAACAGATTTGAAAATTACTAGAATTTTCAGCTCTCTCCAAGCTTTTCTTACATGAATCGTTCTTAATTTAACTTTTAGCAATTTTTAGTTGGAAGCATTTATTTCTTAAAAAAAAAAATCTTAGATGCTCAATTTTTAGCATTTATTGCTATAGTAAAAGACTTAAGTAAAAAAAAAAAAAAAGCAACTGTTCTTTACGAACCTTCTCACATCTTTTGATAGGTAAAAAATTATAGCATTTGCTGTGTTTAGGCACAGGGGCTCTCATTTCCCATAGCTGACGAATGGCGATAAGGGGGAGGAGGAAAGTAATCTTAACCATAGTTACTGCCCAAGCCTACAGGAAGATATATATCTAAAACCTTCACAACATCAAAACTTAGAGGTAAAGTGTAAAGAAATAGCATAGATATAGGAAAATATGAAGTATTTTCATGGCTTAATCTAGATAGCAAATATTTGCCAGTAAGAAATAACCATCTCCAGGGCACCACATGCAAGTGGGTCTCAAATATTTCAAATACTTTCAAATACAATTTTGTAGTTAGTATTATACTCACATAAATAGACCTGAATTATGACATATCATCATATTATCCTGGACATAAACATGGAAATAGCCATGATTAAAAGAAAAGCATGTTTGATAACACTGTAATAATTGTAATCACAATTACTGTTTTTTATTTAGATAACATTCTTTCAGGTAAATCTCCAGTTTACTGCCTGCTCTCTTAACCTTGAAATGCATTCAGTGGCACTAAATGAGTGCATGATTGCATGACTGTCCCCATGTGCATATTTGTTTAATTAAAAGACTTGTTGAATAGAGAATCAGAGCTCTTGTAGAAAAATTGGTAGATCTCATGAGGTTTAGCAGCAGTAACCTTGGCTGGTTAGTAGGTAAGCCTTAGGAAGCTCATCTTTCCTTCATCTTTTCTTTTAAAATCTTTCAAATAGGACATTTTGGGGAGAATGTGCCTTGCTACTTCCCACTGTGTATTGCAGTTGGAAGAATTTTCTCTCCAGTTGTTCAGTTTGAGAAGAAGGGGAGGAAAGTCATACCATTCTCACCCCAAAGGTAACACTGAAAACAAAACCAAAAAGAAAAAAAAAAATCCTCTCCTTGGATAGTTCTAAAAAACAGATAATAAAGAAACTGTATTCTCTCCATTCACATCCAACGAGTTTACTTTGAATTTTCAGGAAGGCTCTTTGTTTTAGGTCACGTTCCCTAATGCAGAGCCTAAGATAGGGAATCTGGTGCTCATGATTTGGTTAAGGACCTGGAAGGAGCAAGGGAGGATGGGAAAGAAGGGGTCTATCATGAATATGGTCTCAGGTCAAGTCTGTATTGTTGGCAAGAGGGGAGCAGGAAGAATGGGAGGACCTTTCTAGAGAGTAATTTGCAGAGTAGAGTGATTATCACTTTGGGGCAAGGAAGCAGAGACTCTGTACCACTGGACCAGCCAGTTACTGGCCACTCTGGGTGAGGGGGTCAGTGAGGAAGTAGAGTATCTGTCCAGGCATCACTAGGTGAGATAGTCCCAAAATATTTCTCCAGACAAAGGTGTGGTTATAAGCTATTAGCAGGCAGCACAGCAGCTGGGGGTCATAGCCTTGGCTAGTTCAGGGGGTCTGGATGAGATACCTGTCCCCCGCTTCCTCTCCGTCTGATTACTTAGCATCCATCATGGCAGCCAAAATGAAGAAGATTTGAGATGGTGATCAGAAAATGTTAGACAGTGTACTCTGTTGGACCACTCAGTTCCTGATGAATCTGAGGATCAAAAACTGGGCCTTAGGAGGCATCAGAGAGGTTCAGATTTTGGTATTCATTGGACATTTCCTTCTTTCTTTGCTCAGGAAATCTATTAAAATTATTGCCTGACAAATCATATGTGTACACTGCAGTGGGCAGAAAAACAGACTCCAAAGTATCTTTTAGGAAAGTTCTTTCTTGGAGAATTTTTCTGTTGCCCGTTCTGATCATTATGCCTTACATTGGACAGTGTTCGTACTCACACGGTTGTACATGTCCTTTCTCTCTGATACACACACTGACACACATACATACACAAATACTCACACATAGTTTCCTTTCTAATACAAAAATTATAAACTTAGGAAATACTTTTAGAAAAAAATTATTCTAAAAATCTGTCGTATCTCTTCTTAAATACTTTCAGGACCTCAGGTGGCCAGCCCTCATCAGACAAGAAAGTGGGGCAAGATTCGAAGCATCCTCAACTTTGCTTTTCTTCTATTTCACATATTGCAAAGTCCGTGGTAAATCCGTCTTGCCCTTGGAGTCTGAAAAATATGGCCCTCCTTTAAGATGCAAATCTAAACGTTTATTAGAAACAGCCTGCGTCCTCGACAGCCACAGCTATTCTCTCTTAACAGGTTTTAAAAAGAATTTTTTTCACGCAGATTGGAGCTTTTTGAGCTTATGAAAAACGTTAACTTCACAGGGCCTTTCCTTTTTAAGCCCCTGACAGAAATTGTCAGCATCCACAGGCATGAACTGACCTGTTATTCCCTTATCTCTAAGGGGTGGTTGTGTGAGCTCTTACGCTGGAAAGAAGATCCTTCTCCAGAAAACAGGACCCTGTGGGAGAACCTGTCCATGATTCGACGGTTCCTCAGTCTTCCTCAGCCAGAACGCGATGCCATATACGAACAGGAGAGCAACGCTGTGCATCACCATGGCGACAGGCCACCCCATATCATCCACGTTCCAGCAGAGCAGATTCAGGTTCGTTTACCTTGGCCCATTCAGTATAGCACTAAGTAAACAGAGCTTTAAACTTAGAAGGGAAATTAGTGTTTCTCTTCTTCCCAGCAGTCTAAACACAGGGTTTTTAGCAAGAGATAGCAGCACACTGCCATCTTGCTCAAGGGGATAAAAGGAAAATTAACACGTTTTCTCTGACATGTGTTTTGTGTTCCTCTCCCCTCATCTCCCCACCCCCAAAGTAGCAGGAACCCCCTTTTACACCTCTTGTTTGGCAAGTGTGTCTTTGTTAGAATTGGGTTGTTTTGTGTGTGAGAGCATAAAATTGTTTTAAAATCAGAATTTAAAACACACCACCTATTTTTTTAACTAATACCAACACTACCCCTGAGGAAGGGAATTACTGCTATTTCTGTAGAGGAATTTTGTAGAATCACAGTTTTATACCTTGGATTCTGTCTGAAAGGAGGAGGGGAGGGAAACCTACTTGGAACCGTGCTTCTGACTCCTTGGCCCTTCCTTCACCTTGTACCTGTCTCCCTGCACCCTCACAGAACACCGGTTAGGGGTGAGTCATGTCTGTTTGTCTTTCCTTTAGAGCCCCTCTCCCACCACCGTTGGGAAAGGAGAGTCTAGAGGCGTTTTCTTACCAGGCCTGCCGACCCCTGCACCGTGGCTCGGTGCTGCTCCTCAGGTGAGCGGGCACAAGTTACCTTTGCCAGCAAGAGAGGGAGACAGAGAGGGGGTGGTATAAAGACCTGCTCCCTTGGTCAGGATATTCAGACTTTCAGAGGACATACTAACCATGGCGGTGGCAGAAGACAACTGTGCCAGCAGAGTCAGCCTTGTGCTTAGCTTGTCATGTCATTGGACTTGTCTCCATTCATTCACCGAGGGCACTCCCCTGGGAATGCAGATTGGAAAGCTCTCGGATCAGGTAGTTTGTTGGTGCTCCTACAGCCATGATTACTTAGGAAGTGTGTTGAAATTGAACTTGAGCTGTATAACTTATTTCTGTTCAATCTAAGGGACTGTTTTTAGCTTTCCTCTTTAAGAGAAAATGCCACTGACTTCCATAGTCTTAAAATTCTACTGTCTTTGGTGAATCACCTACATGACTGCTGGGTATTGCTGTGAAAAAAATATATGTAGCTAAAAACAGTAATAGGATTATCCATCCACTAGGAAAAAATATCCTTGAGTGTGTATTAAAATTGGAAAAGAGAATTCCTTAGGATATCAAGCACTAAACTATGTGAAATCCTGAAAAACTCACTGTTTGGCAAAAACAAAAAAAGAGAAAGATATATGTTAAGTAATAAAAATAGTACTTGTTTGAAAATGTAAATCACTTTTAATAAAATTACTTCTTAGGGGGATAAAAGGAAATGCTTAGGTACAGTATAACTGTTCTAATATTTTGCTGCTTAGGTTGATTTGCTTTGCTGATAAGAATTGTGGGTATAGAGTACAGTGTGTGCATGTGTCACACATTTTTTATGTATAATTGTGTATGGAAATTACAGCACATATACAGATACTAATTATGAAAAAGTGTCTGTATACACTAAATTTAAATCTTAATCACATCCAAGTCTACTATAGACAAAACAGTTCACTAACCATTGTGCGACGGATTGAACCTTTATTTTTCAGTGAGAAAAAAACTTGCAGTGTCAGCCTAGTGCAGTTTGGTAAGAAATTGTGTATGTGTTAAATAAGAACTATCTGGTAGGAAATTTACCAACGTGAGAATCTCAGAAGTCCTTTGGACTCATAAGAGATAATGCTGAAGAAGAGCAGAGGTATCCGTTTTATTGGTAATTTAAGTAAAACTTTCTATTTTTGTTCCATGTTTTGACGATCGATGACATGGGGCAAAACACACATTGCTTTCCTGGCTCTGTAGCTCACCTTTCTAGAGTACCTTTGAAATCCTTCTGGATCTTCCTTTTAAATCTTTGTTAATTATTTACATCAGAATTTGCTTTGCTGTCTTTGCCTTTGCTGCGTGGCCTTCTGGTGAAGTTTATGGCTCACATTTTCAAAGTGCTGAGTTTTTACTTCCAGTTAGCCAGACTGAAAATCACGGGTAGGGACACTCCACTGACCTCTGATAAGGAAGACTAGTAGCCCCCTAAAACCCTATTCATTCCTCCCTTTTTAGTTCTTATCATTTTGTTTTTTTCCTTAATGCCATGGGCCGTTCAGCTGGCCTGCCTTTTGAGCCTGAGTCTTTGTCCCCATCCAAGAAGCTCTGTGTGGGATTCATGACCACATGCTTGCTGATTCTAGACGGCTTCCTGCACAGCTAGGAGAACGCAGAGCTTCTGATCGTCTGCTTGTTCTTTTTCAGCAGCAGCAGCCACAGCCACAGCAGCAGTCAGCCCCGCCACCCCCACAGTCGCAGGCACAGCAGCCAGCTGGCCCTCGGCTCCCTCCACGACAGCCCACTGTGGCCTCACCTGCTGAGGCCGAGGATGACAACCGCCAGAAGACCCGGCCACGAACGAAGATTTCCGTGGAGGCCCTGGGGATCCTCCAAAGTTTTATCCAAGATGTAGGCCTGTACCCAGATGAAGAGGCCATCCAGACTCTGTCCGCCCAACTTGACCTTCCCAAGTACACCATCATCAAGTTCTTTCAGAACCAGCGGTATTATCTCAAGCACCACGGCAAACTGAAGGACAACTCCGGGTTAGAGGTGGATGTGGCCGAATACAAAGAAGAGGAGTTGCTTAAGGATTTAGAGGAGAGTGTCCAAGATAAAAATGCTAACACCCTTTTCTCGGTGAAGCTAGAAGATGAGCTAGCAGTGGAAGGGAACACAGACATTAACGCTGACTTGAAAGACTGAGATAAAAGTATTATTTTCATTCAACAGTGCCACTGGTATTTACTAACAAAATGAAAAGTCCACCTGTATTCACTCAGAAAACCTTTGTTGTTCATGGTTTGGCCAATGAATCTTCAGAAACTTGCACAAACAGGAAAGTTGAGAAAGGATAGTACAGACTGCACTAAACGTTTTACTCTGTTTTACAAACTGCTTGGCAGCCCCAGGTGAAGCATCGAGGATTGTTTGGTATTAAAAATTCAAATTTCTGTTCGTGGGACGCACTGAGGTGCGTACCCTATAAGCATGATACCAGTGATTTTTTTTTTCAATTATTATTATTATTATGGAGCCTCAAACAAGCATTATAACTTCTGTGATTATTATTTCCTTCCTTTAATTATTTCTGTAACACTCCACACTGATCTTTAGAAACTCGCCCCTTATTTTAAAAAGAAAAAAAAAGAGAGAGAGTTTGTTACTCTATTGTATGTTACAAAAGAACTATAGACTGTGGAATGCAGTTTAAAGATGACATATGCCAACAAATGCCTTGTATTATATGGCACTGCCGTAATTCAAATTTGTTTTTATTTTGGAAATAAAAGTTCACTGTAATTTTATTTCATTCTCATTGTTACATGATTTTTTTTAAATGAAAAGAAAATGTGAAACACAATTTAGTCCTCATTATTTATTTGTAGATCCTGCAGCATCATGTTGTAATTAATTTTTTGGAAGTTTCCGTTAAATGTAATATTGCTTCTCTTGTTACCATACTGATTCTTTTCTATTTATAAATGTATTTTGATGGGCAGTAAAACAAAGTGTCTTAAAAGTTTTAAATAGAGAAAATGTGCTTTACACAGTTGCCTATAAAAAGTGCTCTATGTTATCCAAGCAATTCATACTATAAGCTTCACTCTTATTGTTGTATGCAATTTTTACTATCATGCAAATAAGCTTAGGTAAATAAAACTAATAGATCACCTTAGAAAATTATGCAATTAATGTGAAAATAATTGATGTTTGCAATGTGTCTTCCTTTGGTTTACAATCAATTTTAAAGCTACATCTGTATAAAATTTCTGTATAAAGGTGTATTTCTTTTTTATGAGTTTATGGCTATGAAAACACCAGCTATTTTGTTACAGCTGGCTGTTTTTATAAGTGTATCACAATTTTCTTTATGCAGAAATGTTCTGATTAGGAGTGGTTATTGACTGTAACTACACGATTAAAATTGTTTGTATGGTATGACATGGTAGGGTTTGTCTGCTTATGTGAAGTAACTTTGAAGAGTCAAAGATGGCCCTCTCAGTTAGGTGCATGATATTTTACCGATTTGAAAAAGAGCAATTGAAAAGTCACTTGAAACACTGTAAATTTAAGTCACAAACACATGCTCATTTTTAAAGTTTATGAAGATGATAACCTGTTTTTGGTTAACGTTTTGCTTAATAAACAGAGATAGCAGGTCGGTCTAAAGACTCTCCAACAAAAACATAAATCCAGTCTCTAGCAGTTACGTGCCTAGAATGGCTTCAGCTGCTTTTATTTTACGATACTTCAATTATGGCAACGCTTTTTTAAAGCTAATGCACAAATATTTTTAAAGGCCATTAAATAGTAACAAAATAAGTAGGGGAAAATGGGCCTTCTATATAAAAACAATAAGCAATGTATTTTTTTAAGTTATAAATGGAATATAGGTTAATAACAGTTCATTTGGCAGTGTATATCATAACTTATAAGAACTATATGAAGAAAATAAGAACACCTAGAAGTTATATACGATCTTCAAAATTTTTGCCAAATGAAACTCAGTAAACTCCAAGATACAAAATGAGGTGTGCTAATGGTCATCACAAGGATAGAGGCCAGTGTTGCAGTTTTTGATTATTATTTTCTTTGTATTCGCTTTATCTTTTGCTTCCTCTTTTTAAAGTTTCCTACATGTTAATAAGGGTATCTGGTTTTCTTGATACTTGGTACAGAAATTGCCCATTCTCTCTTTGCCAAAGCTCATTGGTAGGCAACGGGGCTGCTTTAGTGTTAAACTTTTACTTAGGAAACTGAAATGTCATTGAAAACTCCCAATTCAACTTTAAAAGTACTATTTACTTCTGAAGCACAGCTGAACTACTCTGAAGGCACCTGGTTTGCTGCAAACTTGACTGAGAAAGTTTTAAATTCTTTTATTAATTGAGAAAACTTTTAAACATTTTTGCTCACTAGAGTTCAGAAAAAGTCATTTGAACAAAAGGAATTTGAATTAATAGAAAATAGATTTCATGTATTAAAAATATAAATAAAAGAAACTAGTATGCCGTGAAGTTAAGAAAAGTGTATCTTCCTCTTTTCATCTGAGTATAAGAGGAAAGCTAGAGCAGAAAGAAGACTTCTTTTTTAACCAACCCAACATTTTACATAAGGTTTGAGGTATGAAATTTAATAGTTTTTTGTAAGGAGAAATTGGTTTGCAATTAGATTTTCCCATTCCCAATAACCTACTTTTGAAATAATATTCTCAATGAATTGATGAGAGTCTGTAAAAATCAGCTTAGCAATACTAACAAAATTCTTATACCCCTTAACTTAAGCAGCATAATTCTGCCAAAATGATATTTTAAACTAAAAAAAAAAAAAAAAAAAAAGCACATGTCAGTAAACAATCATGGTCATGATGGAGTGAACAAAATTGTTTTCAGGAAAAATGGCACATTTTGGAAAAGATCTGTCTGGGGATCATCCACATTGCTTCCCCAATGTCATTTATTGCTCATACCAGTCCTCTCGTTGCCAGTAACTATGGTAATTCTTGAACAAGCTTCATTGTGTCCAAGGATTTCAGAGACTTTTAAAAGCTGGGCATGACATAGCGCTTTGTGCTGTTAAGACCTTAGCAGAGTCAGGTAGTTTACGGGTAATATTCAACCTTGTACATCTGAGTCTGTCATGGATTCCTTCTCTCAGCACTTTGCCACTAATTTGTATTACACTCTGTGGCCATATAATACTTGAACATTATGCAAAAAATAATGTTGATAGTATCTCCTTGGCACAAAATATGCAGAGTTGACACATAACCTTTGAAAACCAAGGTAACTAATATCTATATGTGCCCTAGTTGTGTGGCACTTGGTTACAAAGTCTGTACATATTATGTATAAAATGTTTATAGGTTCACATTTAGTGTTAATTAATTCTGAGCTTAAAAGAAGTGGTTTTTTCCCAAGTAGTAATATCTATATCTGTGCTTATCTAAAATATATAGCTTGAGTAGAAAACATTTTCAAATTGTTCAAGATTGAGTAAAATTGACAATCCCATACATTCCATTATTAACTTCTGCCCTATGCCCTATTGTTATCATCAGCTGATATTAAGGTCCTTGATTGTCACGATATTATCAATAAATGAGGTATTCTAAACTGCCTGGTGATATTTTCGAAAAGAGCAATTAAAATGTACATACCCTATCAAATAGCCTGTAGAAATAAGACTGTCGTGTTAAAACAAGGCAGAAATTTGCATGGTAGTATGGAAACCAACAGAGGTCCAAAAATATTAATTATATCTAGAATATCAATATATTGATGCTATAGCCTACAAATATTTTTTACTTTTTAAGGGGGGTGTATCATGGATTCATTGTTTCTTCTAAGGCAATCCTTTTAATGTAAATACTACTTGCATGTCTTTTGACAAAGGCTAAGATATAATTATTAACATACACATTTTTGATAAAATATAAAGTACCCTTATTAAAGAAATGTGGTAGAAGGTATATGTCCAGAATACTATTCCTGTTTACAATACCAAATGTTAAATAAAAATAGTTTGGAATTAATGTTTAAAATAACGAGCAACATTTTTAAGCTTTTCTTACATTACCCTATTTACGTGGTAGGTTATACTTATTGCCTTGCAAAATAAACACTCACAAAAAGAACTAAAGTGACATATTTTGCACTAAGTTAAATGTTGAACATTATTTCTTTACTGCTAGTTGATTTTTTTACTGTTATTCAATATTTGCTTTTTATGATATTCAAATAAGTTTTCATTCCAGTGAGTCTCTAATTCATGTCCTTATGCCCCCAAAAAGAAATGATGCATGAGCTGCTCTGATTTGCCCCTCACAAAAGAACCAATAGTATCTATTAGATAAGAATGTTAACAAGGTTCAAATATTTAAATATGTCCATTAATTCGTTGAGTGGCAATGTGATGTAAAAGCACATGTGCAGAACACAATCCATCTGATAGCAACTTAATGTGGGGACAGGGTTCACAGTACCCAATGGGTGCTTCCAATTCTAACTTCCAAGTATTTGTTTTACCAGAGCTCATAAAAAGGCTTCCTACCTTCTGAGGCTCCTTT
Source organism: Pteropus alecto (assembly GCF_000325575.1). Classification (NCBI taxonomy): domain Eukaryota; kingdom Metazoa; phylum Chordata; class Mammalia; order Chiroptera; family Pteropodidae; genus Pteropus; species Pteropus alecto. Next base: position 12,102,165 of record NW_006432447.1, on the reverse strand, counting down.
CTTTATACATCATCCTCAAATATGCTTAAAATGATGACAACAATGACATCTGTTGAATCCTTCATTTTAAAAGGCAGTACCACAAACATCTCCATTTCACTATGAGATACTTAAGGCAAGGCACTGAAATTCTCACTTTAAAGACAAGGGAGAGGAAACAGGGTAACTGACTCATGCAGCTAAGTGGTCACATTCATCTCAAGTAACCCAAGTCTTCAACCTACAAATTTTCTCCTTTCTCCTTAGTAAAAACTTTTTCAAATGCAGAAAATATAGAAAAAATTAATTGCAATTTGAAAATTTCAGAAATATATATTTTGCTAATATAAAAAAGTTCATCACTAAAGTAATTGAAATCAAGTGTATGAAATGTTTCATTATGAAATATTAACCCCCAAACTCTGCCATCCTAGTATAAAATTCATATACACCAAATAAAAAAAATATATATTTATTATAGGAATTTTCAAATACACATGAAAAAGTAGAGGTAATAGAATAATCAACCGCAAGGATTCTTCACCCAGTTCAAGAATGTAACATTTTCCATTAATAAATTGTAAAACTTGTTGAAATTAAGATGAAGCTTTTAAAGATATCCAAACTGTTCGATGGCTTTTACTCATAATGATGTTATGACATTATCTTACTTTTGAAAAGTAATAAATTTTCTGATTCCTAGAAAAAATATTAGAACTTGATGTTTTCCCAGAGCCCTCAGAATTTTCAAAAAGCCAATTTTAGGAGAACCAGTGAGAATTCCACAAATATTTGAAACATAAAAAATAAAGGCAAACCAGCCTCTATTTATAAACAATACATGCTTTCATATCATTGTTGAAACTAAAGTACATAATTTTCAGTTATGCATAATAAAATATGTAATTAAGCAACATTCCATGGTGGATTAAAGAATTAAAAGCTTCAGGTGCAGAAAAGAATTTGTTGGCATTTTCTTTTTCAAGGTGGTATTTTGAGGTGTTACATTTCATTTTCCTTTGACATCTTATACACAAATAAATAGACAGAAACAGGTGAGAAGCAGAAAAATGAAGAATTGGCTCTATTACAATGAATCTGAAAAACATAGCGAGGTAGAATATTTGCAACATGCCCAAGAAGGCTAAATTAAAAAGGACAGGAATCTTTTTAGGCTGGGGAGAAAAAAAAATAGTTAACTGGGTTTGGTAATGCTTATATTTTAAACTACATTAAATTCGCTCTCTAGTTGGTACAGTCCAGTAACCTTATTTTTCAAATGAAGAACTAAATTTAATTAATAATTCTGTAAAGACTGAGTTCATAGAGGTATTTGGCATTTATCTTATTTTTTTAATGTGTAATACATTAAATAAAATCAAACCACTCAAATGTCAGAATGTGGAGGACAATTCTGAAAATAAATGATTCTACTGAACATCTAAGAAAAAAATGTTATAGAGATGAAAATCTGTATCTAGCATCACTAGAACTTTCTAGTATCTACAGTTTTTCATGTAATGCTTAAACTACTGTTACACTCATTATATATGATCAAATAAATTCAAATATCATGTATTTTTATTACTCAAATCTGGCCATAGAAATATGTTTGGTAAATGAGTGAATGAATAAATGAGGTTAGACAATTTAGAAGAAATTTGGGGTATTTAGTATGGACTCATATCCATCCCATGGACAGTTCTCTCAGTGGCGCATTTTAAACTGACATATGTAAACAGGCTCCTATTAGCCTTTAACATC
>NW_006432447.1:12079870-12100365 GCF_000325575.1 Pteropus alecto | reverse complement strand
TTTGCATGTTTTTATACCCATCTTATCACACAAAGAATTTGCTAAGACTTTCAGTAACATAGGGTAAAAAAGAAAAAAATATGCAAAATTTGATTAGAAAATAATACAAAATGAGACATATGTTTGGCACACAGAAATGCATATCATGAGATCCTATATAATTTATTAGAGTAGGCTACCAAAAATATTCACAATTTGTTGAGGTATAATTGACACGTACAGTAAACAGTATATATTTAAAGTATATAATTTGATGATAACTTTGACACACGTTAAATACAAATATCACACATACACACAACTGGAAACATAATGAATATATTCATCATTCCAGTAGTTTTCTTGTGCCTTTTTGTAATATTCCCTCCTGCCCACCCTTCCCATCCTCATTTATCATCATCCCCATGAAATGACTGATCTGCTTTCTGTTGCTGTAGATTAGTTTGCATATTCTATAATTTTATATAAAGAGAAAAATTCAGAATGTACACACTTTAGCTTCTTTTGCTAAACATAATTATTTTAAGAATCATCCATGTTCATTTAATTTATTATTGAGAAATATTACCTTTTGTGGTTATAGTGCAATTTGTTTATCCATCAAGCAGTTGATGGATGTTTATTTGGATTGTTTCCAGTTTGGGGCTGGTACGAATAAAGAGGCTATAAGCATTTATATGCATGCCTTTACATGGAAATATTTCATTTCTCTTGGATAAATTCCTAGGAGTAAAATAACTTCTCATATCATAGGTATTAGTTTAACTTTTTAAGAAAATGACTGTTTTCCAAAGTGGTTGTACTGAGTTCCCATAGCTTCACATCCTTGCCAACACTGGATATTGTCGTTCTTTTTAATTTTAATCATTCCAATTAGTGTATGGTGATATCTCATCATGATTTTAATTGGTGTTTCCACAATGAATTGAATTTTCCTAATTGAATACCTTTTCCTATGATTTGCTATCCATATATCTTCTCTTATGAAGTGTTTGTTCTTTGCCTATTTTTTATTGGGTGGTTTGTTTCCTTATTATTGAGTTCTAAATATATAGTTAGAAGTCCTTTGTCAGTTATATGATTTGCAAGTATTCCTTGTTAGTCTGTGGCTTGTATTTTCATTTTCTTAATAGTGTCCTTTAAAGAACAGAAAGAAGTTATTGATTTTAGTGAAGTTCAATCTAACTTTTTTTCTTTCAAAGGTCTTGCTTTCAGTGTTGAATATAAGTAATATTTGCCTAGTCCAAGGTCACGAAAATTTTCTCCTATCTTTTCTATGAGAAGTTTTATAGTTTTAGGATTTACATTTGAATCTGTAATCCATTTTGAGTGAATTTTTGTATATGTTACAAATAATCAAGGTATAGATCAATTTTTTCTTTTCTTTTTTCTTTTCGCATATATATTTACAATTGTTCCAGGATCTTTTGTTTAAAAGACTATTCTATCTCCATCAAATTGCCTTTACATCATTGTTAAAAATCAATTGGCCAGATATATGTGTATCATTTATAGACTCCATTTTGTTTTGTTGCTCTCTCAACCTTTCCACCAAGACTACACAGTCTTGATTACTATAGCTTCATAGTAAGTCTACAGGTAATCTGCATCTTCAAACTTTATTATTCTTCTTAAAAGTTATTGCATTGCTTCTAGGTCTGTTCATTTCCCTATGAATTTTAGATTCAGCTCATTAATTTCTATCAAAAAAATCTAATGGATTTTGATTAGGGTTGCTTTAACTACATAGATCATTTGGGGAAGAAGTGGTATTTTAACAATATTGAGTCTTTGGATCCATAAACATGATATACCTGTTCATTTATTTAGGTTTTCTTACATTTCTCTCAGTGATGTTTTATAGTTTTCAGTATACAAGTCTAGCACATGTTTGTCAGATTTATCCCTAAATTATTTCATATTTTTTATTCCATTGCAAATGGTATTTTTAAAATTTGATTTCCAATTGTTTGTTCCTAGTATATAAAAACACAACTGATTTTTTTGTGTGTATATTGATCTTGTATCCTGCAACCTAGCCTAAACTCACAATAGTTCTAGTAGCTTTTTCATAGATTCCATTAGATTTTTTACATTGAAAATCATGTCATCTACAAATAAATACAGTTTTATTTATTCTTTTCAATCTAAATGCCTTCTTACTCTCTTTTATTTTCTAGAATGTTCAGAACAATGTTAAATAGAAAACGTGAGAGCAGATATCCTTGCCTTGCTCCTGAACTTATATGCTAGCACTGTTCATTTAATCAAAAGAACCAACATGTATCTCCCAACAACTCTTTCACCTCTCAAAATGCAGCTGTAGTTTTTTCCTTGGCATTCACTGCTTTATTCTTATTTGCCACGAGCGTCATAGCTTTAAAACTAAACTCTTGATTAGGTGGTCAGGCTATGCTACAAAATTGTATTTGACTAAAATAAAGTTGAACTATAAAAAGGAAGAAGGAGGAGGGTTTTGCAAAAGAATGAAACTAAGGGAAGAAGAGAAGAGAGCTAGGAGAAAGAAGATGGACACAGGAAGAGAAGGATAAATATGTTAGGGAGGAAATAGAAAGACTTTGGCTGATAAGTGAGATTACTCAAAGGGGAAGCATACCTTCTGCATATTTCTGTGTTATGAGTAAACAAGAAGTATGGAAACCACATGGCAAATTGACTTCTTATAATGATTTTAGAAACACTGCCTATTTTTAAATTTGGTGGTTCCATAAGTGCCCTAATTTTGGACAAAGAAAATATTTCTATATATAATATTAGAAGGAACCAAATGACAATATCAATGTCCTAGATCAGAGATCGGCAAACTATGATCCATGGGTCAAATCTAGCCTGCTACCTGTTTTGTAAATAAAGTTTTATTGAAACACAGCCATGCCCTTGCATTTACTTATTCTCTATGGCCACTTTTGTGCTACAGCGGTAGAACTAGAGTGGTTATTAGAGAGAGTACATGGCCACCAAGTCTAAAATATTTACTTTCTAGCCCCTTATAAAAAGCGTTTGCCAACCTCTGAACTACATAATTAAGCTGTGCCTAGATTTTCAAAAGTAAAGAATTAAAGCAAATTTCTGGATAACATGTGTCAAAACAAAATAATCATTTCAGTGTTTTTCAGAAGAGTTGGAGCATATGTTAACTAGAAAACTCATTCTCAATTCCATGTTTCACTTGATGTATATGAAGAACTTAATTCATTCATTCTACTAATTATCTCATTGGCCTACACAGGAGTGTAAGACCAGAGATCCTACACCCTGTTGCTCACCCGCAACTATTCTATAAATTTAGAAAATTATTGACTAGAAACTTCACCCCTTTTTGATAAACTCAAGAAGTGTTAATATTCTTGGCAAAATTGTTTTTGCACTAATTGCCATATCCATCTGCTCTGTGAGATTGATTAAACTTAGAGAGCATTTGTTCTCTCCTGCAATCAATGCTTCCTGGCCCAGCAGAATGCTAGATCTGTCTCATTTCCATCCTAAGAGGACACGCCACTGACAACTGTAAGCTTTTCCTTTGAGGATGTGAGATTAAATTGGCACTTGGCTTGATGGCCCTTCAGGAAACGATTCCGTCTAGAGAGTTCTGTTGAAGTAAACCAAGACTTCAGAGATTTAAATGATACCTTCTTACATAGAGAACCTCCACTGTTTCAGAAAAGCCATTTCTGTAGACCTAGATGCTGAAGAAATGTTCTACTGACCACTAGAGAACCCAGGAAAAGCAAAGGGCCCTTCTCTCATCTTTCTTGACTCTCTTAACTGCAGAGACTGAGTAATGCTGTCAGTGTGCCTAGGGGAAAGCAGATGCAGAGCCTAATTCTGTCTGGATTAGACTCAATATTTTATTTATTTATTCATTTATTTATTTAGTGCTAAGCATACACCTATCACAACAGCTTCCGAGTTAAAAAAAAATGGGGGAAAACATAGGAAAGAAAAACTTATAATAAACATTCATCCAAAATAACAACAAGCTTCTGCTATTAAAGTCCTCTTCATAGACCTTATTACAACACCATATTGGACAATTGGATATATGTGGTGCAATGTCCTACAGGAAACAAGCAACTTAATTTTACAGATAAATGTGAAAAGATACCTTTCTCTGCAATCTCGAAATGAATCTGGAGAGAATTTTATTTAACAAAATTTTATACTCTCCTTACTATGGGCCAGGTAATGTGGGTTTAAAATCACATTGCAAACTAGAGGCAAACTAGAACAGGAGTTCCTACATGCTTGTCTCTTAGTGGGTACTTACGTAAAGCTGAATTTCCACTGGACCAGAGGGAGTTGAGGAAAATCAAAAAGACAATGAGGTAAGTTTTGTTATAATGCTGTATTTGTACATTTTCAAGGACTGTAACTTCTGAGATTTTTTTTTATGATAAAACATCTCTTTTGTGAAAACACGGTGATAAATCATCAGCAGACCATTTGTTTTAACTGTGTTTGTGTAGTATAATAAATAGAAAGCAACCTTGAAACCACCCTCAAAAATCTGTTATTTTGTTTTACATACCTATGAAATCCAAATCCTAAGAACCTTTGAATTTAATCGGCAGTTTCTCAAAACTTTGGCCTCAGGACTTCTTTATACGCATAAAATTTATTGAGACTTTCACTTCCAGGAAAATGGAGTAGATATGCTTTTCTTCTGCTAAATACAACTAAAAACCCTGGACATTACATATAAAACGAACATCAAAAGATCCTGAAAGGTGGCAAGAGGAAGGCAGACAAGCTAAAGACCTCAAGACTGAAGGAACAACACAGTGGTATGTTCCTTTGGTTTCCCTTCCGCCTCATATATCCCAAAACTTGGAGTTGAAAAAGGCAACAACCCAGAAATGTCAATGGGCATGAACAAAACAGGCCCTCCAATGCCTGCTCTCACAAGCTAAAGAAAGAAAAAGGGCAGCCTAGCAAGACAGAAAACTTTTACATAATAACTGCCCTACTCCAGCCAGTCTTGCTGGTCAACCCAGGAATAGGAGTTGGAATATCAGAAATTGCAAGAGAGATAAAGAGATAATGTAGAAGGTGTTTGTCCAGAATTTCACAGTACATTAACATTCTATTTGTTGCGTTCTATTTTTATGAAACTACATTTTAAAATTTACCCAATAAATATTTATTGAATATATACTATGAAAGCATTTGTCCACACAAAGACATGCACACAAATGTTCATAGCAGCTTTATTCATAGTAGCACTAAGCTTTAAACAACTGAAATGACATCAGGTGGTGAATGGACAGATCAATTGTGGCACATCTATACTATGAAATACTACTCAGGAATAAAAAGGAATGAATTATTGATATATACTATAGTGTGGATAAATTGCAAAAACATTATACTGAATGAAAGAAGCCAGACACAAAAGAGTCTATACCGTATAATTCCATTTATATGGAATTCTACAATAGGCAACACCGACCTACAGTGACAGAAAGCAGATTAATGGTTTCCTGAGACAGAGTTTGGGGAAAATTGAGAATAACTGGGCATGAGGGAATCTTGTGAGGTGAAGGAAGTTTTCTCTCAGCTACAGTGATAGCCTTGCAGGACATTTGCTCCTGTCCAAAACATCCATGGAGACATTTGGTCCATGCTCATCCATCTACCTAACCCCATGTGCCATTATCAGCTAAGCTACTGTGACATGAAGGGTTATAATTGACGATACATCCACAATACAATTATTGGACCAATAAAACATGATAGTATTTTTAATGTATTAATGATATAAACCAAAAGTATAAATAAATGTTATGGGCTGCCTGAACCCAGGGACATTTTGGACAGAACCAAATCTCAAGGACCTTTTTAACATGTACCAAATGTCTCTGTGGATGTTTTGGACAAGACCAAATGTTTAATCAGTGTAGATACATAGATAAATGAATTTGCCAAAACTTATTGAAATTGTTCCATTTTAATGGGTGCATTTTAATTTATGTAAATTATATCTCATTGCTGTTGCTTTAAAAACAAAGTCAACAATTTTACTATCTTCTACCAACCATCTAGCTTAGAATTGTCTTTCCCTTCCTTTTCTTTCCTTCCTTCTTTTCCTTCCTCCCTCCCTTTCTCTTTCTCCTTCTTCCTTCTCTCTCCTTTTTTCCCAAATGTTCCTTAAACTGCAGGTGGTTCCACTAATCTTGAGAAAATAAGGAACACTATGCCTTACAGTCAACATACTGGAATATGAAAAAGGGTCTGACAATATGCTGAAACTATTTGGAGTCAGGTGTGATGAAAATATATGCAGTCACCTGGTTGAAGGCATAAATCAGATCTGTACATGTATTTCTGAAATAAACTCAAACTGAAGTGGCAGTGTTGGCAGAAGACAAGGCTCTTGATATCCAGAGACTGCAGGGGAAGAGAAATGTTTTAGAGGCAAAGGTATTTATTGCCAATGATGACTATGCTATTTGAACCATCCTAATGGAAAAGACAGAAGAAAGACAGCACTTCCTCTTAATATCAGATTTGGGCTCAACACCAGGATGAAAGAAAATAAGAGAAGGAAGGAATTTCTCCTCTGGAACAATATGGTCAAAAATATGATGTGTTAGCTCTTGCTTTATATGGTTCTAATGTTTGAAACCTTATTTCTATCTTAAGATAAATTTTATTTGGCTCAATGAAGAACTATTCCTTCAGAGAGAAAAACCTCTGCTTGGTTCACTGGACAATAGCTTTTCTTTTTTATTCATTTAACCATTGAGATCAAGGCTCTTCCAAAGGACAACTCATTAAACAGCTAAAACTTCAATCAAATCAACGTCTTAACATCATTGAAAATGGGCATTGATAAGACATATTTTCCTAACCCGTTTGATTGCAGGCCCCTTTTGAAAAGGAGCATCTTATAAAATTTGTGTTTCACATAAATAGTTCTTCACATTATTTAGATTATTTCCTTGTCAGAAAACTGAGGCCCAGAGACATTAATTAACACTCAATTTTACAGTTAATTTGTGACAGAATCCAGACCAGAATTTATAAATAAGTTTCCAGTAATAGAACTTCTACAAAAATCTCCTTTATTATGTTGGCTGAAATACTCTCACACTGCCACCGAAAATTCTGTTAATGACAATTCTATGAATATATTCTACAACATAATATCTTTCCATTGCGTCAATGGTACAAATGGAAACTCTTCTTTTTACCTTAGAGAAAAAGATGCAAAAGACTGAGCGAAAAACCTCAGGACATATACTGAATGAATGATGCCTGGAGACCTAGAACTCTGGTGCAGAAATTAACAGAATAAATGCCTAAATTTATGCAGATGCATGCAAATTGTTAATAGTTTCTATACATTGGGAAAACGAAGGGATGTTATTGAGAAACTACACCAGGAAAATTTTGAGGAAAAAGCTTCAATTTTTGCTGTTACTTCCTAAAATAAAACTATTAAAAAATCTCGGCAATAGATCGTAACTCACAAGGAAAGAACTTTGTGAAAGAATAGGTTTTTTTCTTAGTTTTAGAGTACTTTAATTTTGATCCTGAAACTCGACAAAACACCTGGCCTGCTTGCCAGAATTGGTCGATGAAACCCCACTATATTATACAGGAATATATTCTCGGCACCCCATATAGTTCTTTATTAAACATTATATTGGCTCACATGCTCAAATTATTTAAGGGCTACTCTATTGGTAATGTCTTAATTTAAAGCAATGTATGTCACACTTTGTCACCTAGAACCTGAAGCAGACTTGCTTCTTCCCATAGCTTCACAAAGTCCTTCATGAAAGTGGTTCCATCTGATTGTAGCCCTCAGATACTTCACAAGCCAGACCCAATCCCACCCCCAAAAACTGGGTAAGTCAGAGATGCTTCATCGCTTTTTCCAGAGTGCTCATCTCCTCCCTGTGTTTTCTGAATTCTGCACACAACCAGAATCCTTCCCTTCTAAACTAGTCATAAAATGTAAGTCCCCATGAATACATGTGAAAGCCACTTGATACTTGTGGTGGCTTGGGAGTAAGTGAGTGTCGATCTTGCCAATTGCCACCTGGATCCCAAGTCAAGTAAAAAAAATACCCCTTTACACTTATTAAAAGGCATCAGCCCTTGGAGGGATAAATGTGCACATTAGTATATGTAAAAAGACTTGCATAAGTAACCGGGGAGATTGAGGAGGGGTGGGAAAGCTGGGATGGAACCATCTGGAGCATTTATATTGAAATAGCTGTTTCTTGGATATTTATTGAAAGCATTGCCTGTTGACAGCATAGACTCCTCTATCTCTACTGAGAAATGACTTCCTTCTTAATTCCACACAGAAAAAATGCATCAGTATCTTTTCATTTTCTTTTAAATAGTAGAAATTTAAGTTATAGGCCAACGCCTTCAGATTTAGGGCTGCAATAAAAATCTGACCTTTGATTTTTCCAGTTTTAAAACATAGATTCTGTAAAAGAACAGCAACACTGATGGTCAAGCAGCCATGGTCAGTTGAAAACTTTAATTATGTGTTGGTCAAATTCTATGCCAAAAAGTTCCTTTAAACACTTAGATATGATGCAGTCTTTCAAATAAGTTATGAAGTCCCAATCAGTGGAGCTGGAATGTTTCCAAGTTTATAAACTGGTAATAATCCAAAACTGATTTCACATATTAAATCAATGTATCAACACAACTGTAGCCTCTAATATGACTTTTACTCTGCTTTTTTGAAGTTACCGTGCTAAAAGAAATACACAAAAAGTTAAAATATGACCAGGTAACACAGTAAATAATTTTACTTTGCATTGAGAATTCTTTTAATATAAACTTATATGGTCATTGCAGCTTCAAAACATAGTGCTTTATAAGTAGCAAAAATGGTCAGTTTCTCTGATTGGATTTAGATACCAACTCCAGTAGCTTTTATAAAGATGACAAGTGATTTGTCAGTGTAGAGAAACAACCAGTGAGGATGCAGGAAATATCTCAGAGGTACAATCTATAAGACATGATGACTGGGTTGAGATGGATAATGAAGAGAGGTAAGTTTAAGATAATTATTCCTGGACCCAAAATCCTAGAAGAATGACATTTAGTTTATCCTGTTAATAAGGTCAAGTTGATGAAGACATACATGCATATAATGCTACAGTTTAGTGGATAGAGGGAAGCCTGGAGAAAATCTATTTTGGGCAATGTGTTTGAAATGAGACCTTTCTACTAAAGCAGCTTACCAGATAAATAAAGGGAAAAAATAACCATCTTTTTTATTCAAATTTATTTCTGGAAGATAAGTGTGTGCAGGTGGGGCGGGGGATGAGCAACAAGAATACCGCACAAACATTTTAACGTATTCTTACACGTGTGAAAACTAGGAATATTCACTCAGGAGCTGGTGGTTCCACCAGGTGGTAAAATGCTGGATAAAGAATTCAGGAAAGAATGTTTAAGGTTTCTATTTAGCACACTATAAAGAGCATTATAAATGATATTCATTCTAATTCACAAAAGTCTATAATTCTTGTGAAATACTCACTTTATATAAAGATGAATTATTATGCTGTACACTTTTTTTTTCCCAGAGCCTTCTTGGATAGATAAATCAATCATGTACTACTTCAAATAATGGCAACAAAGCTACTTAATTTTTTCCCCAGCAAGGTCACTCCGTGTACTCAATATGGATGTTCAGTGCCTTAAAATTGCTTGTCTAAGAATTGGACAGACTTGGGTACAATTCCTGACTCAACCACTTTATAGCATAAGATTTGAAGAAAGTTACCTAACTTTTCTGAGCCTGTTTCCTTATCTGACACTGGAGATAGTCATATTTGTACTACTATAGGGCAATATGATAATTTGAGAATATAATTATGTAAAGTGTCTAGCAAATTAACAAGTGCTCGATAAATTGTGCATGCTGCTATTGTTTATTGTTATTATTTCTAAATGATAATTTCAATATAATAATGCTTGATAATTGTGAGTCCCCTTTCCAATGTTTCTTTATCTTGAATTTTCTTGACCCTGGTGATTTTAAATAATTTTTTGAATATGAATAATTGAGTTTAAATTAGATAAATTTCAATTAAAAATTTAAAAGAAAATTCTACTTGAATTAGAATCAGAATATTTTTTTCTTAAAAGAGGAGAGACACACAGAAATTGAGAGAGAGAGAGTCCAGCTCATGCAGAAAAATGTAGAACACAAAGAAGAAAAAAATCATAAATAAAGGAACGCATAAAACTAAGATAGATGCCTTGTATTATGTCAGTGCTCAATAAATATTAGGTATCACTAGTGTGAAGTGTTATTACTGAAAAACATTGCATCAACTTACATAGAGCAAAAACTTTTGAAAATACAAGAAATAATATACAAAACACTATTTTATCAAACTACTTAACCCACTCAGTCTAAAACAGATAATACAGGTAAAAAGTAAATAATGATATATAGGATCTAAGTAATATAATTTTTATAATTGAACAAAGTTAATGTTCTATATGTATTAATCTTTAGACCTTTCCAAAAAATACTATAGAACATGTATCAAATTTATGTGTCAAAAAAGATCTTTACTACTTCTAAAAAGTTAAATTTATATAAGCTCTGAATTTCAGTGCAGAGAAAATAGGAATTAGTACTTCGAGTTAAAATTTAAAGGCCAAATTACTCAAAAAAATTAAAAACTCAACTTTTGTGCCAATGAGGAAGCCAAAAGTATAATTACAAAAATATTTTTAAAATAGTGATGACAACATTATGCATTGTGGTCAAAGATATACTCTGAGGAAAATTCAGATGCTCTCTTCTTAAACAAGAATTTAAAAACACAAAGTAGATGTTTAACCCAGGGGACAGGGGGATATTCGGAGACCCTAAATAGTTTTAATCAGATAATATTTACTTTAATCAGATAATGAGTCTCCTATATCTGTCATTTTAGGTACGTTGAGGTAACAAATGACTCAAAAATAATACTGGTTTAAAATGATATTTATTTTTAAATTATTTTACATGCTCATTGTGAGTTGGCTACAGGTCGGTGCCCTCACTCTCATCTCCAGGATGATGATACAGACCTTAGGGAGATGGGTCATGGCATGGGGAAAAGACAGGATGGCAGAACCATACAATGGATCTTAAAGGTTCCTTTCAGTAACGGCATGTGTGTATTCTGCTTACATATCATGACAAAAACGGACTTCGATCAGATGTGAATGTTTAATTCAACCACAGAAAAGGACAACAAATATTTTGAACAGTACTACAATCCTACTATAGTCCTCTAGTCCTCTATCTTGGTCACAAATATTTAATTCCTTTCCTAAAGGAGATAATGCAAAGTTTCCTCCAATCATATTATCAGACTCAAAAAACCAGAATTCTTGTGATCCTCTACGCCAGATCTACAAGTGGCTACTTTTGATCTGGAGATGTAAGAACTAAAAAGGAATCGGGACAGAATAATCACAACAAACACAGATTTTTGGAAAGACAACGTGCAGGAGGTCCACAGAGGTCATGGATCCGTAACATTGCTAAAAGCTTGCGTACACAGCCAGGACCCTAAATTATGCACTGGAAAATATTCTTTAGCAGGTCCTGGTTCTGCCCTTGAGTAGCTGCCCAGTCCATTGTTCTCCATGGCTATTGGTTCTACCTCTGGGATATCCTTTCTTTTCCCTCTCTCTTCTTGGCCATGTATAAATATCTTGAGAAGATGTCCTCCTTAGGTGCTGTGCAACTCCACTGACCTGCTTCTTGGCTAAAGAAACACGAGGGTCTGCTTCCTGAGGTGAGAGTGAAGGGAGCAAGACATACTTTACACAATAATACAATGTACCACACATATATTACATTTGTTGAAACCTCCCATGTAAAACCAGTTCCACTGGCTCATGGTTCATACTGGATTCCTTTTAGAACATTAGTTTCAGGTTCTGTGTTTTTGGCTTTTTAATGAGCTAAGAAATTGCCTCAGAAAGAAGCTGTTTTGGGTTAATCAGCTTATTCTCTGATATGACACATAGTTATGTTGACTTGGGTTAGAACTCAAATGGGTCAGTAGCTCCTAGGAATTTATTCCCTATTTCTGCACCTGTCCCTCAGGTCAGAAGAAAATGAACTTTATCAAGGTATTATGGCTCTTCTCGCCTTATTGTAATGACCTTGGCACATTCTACAGGTAATGGAAAAGGGACTCGCCTTCAGGTTCTGCAGTCTTTTCCTTAAATTACTCTCAGAAGGTCATTGTGAGTTACTTCATGTCTCGATTTGATTCAAATTTACATTTTGTTTTCAAAATGGAAATATATTTATTATCTTTTCTGATTATGAAAGTAATACATGCTCAGTGTAAAAAAAGTAAACTGTGAAATTGACAACCTCTGACTTGGTCACCTAACTTGTTGAGAAATAGGAATTTCCATTTGGACAACTCAGTGCCTCAGACTCAAAGAAGCTGAATATAAAGCAGAGGCAGCTGGAGGCCATAACCCAAAAGATGCCCCTCCCCCCCATGTGTGCAGCAGACCGTTTCCACTTAGTGTTTATTTAACTAACAAGTCCAGCTCATCGCCAGCTAATCAACACTCCGAGACTTTGCCTTCTCAATGTGGGGCACAAGCATGTGGAATGTTCTGTCTTTAGAAGACTTTCTCCATTTTCTCTATCATAGATTTGTTCCTCAGAGCCTCAACTCTGTAATTAGATTTCATGATTGGCAGTAAAGTTTCTCCACTCAGTACTCAATCTTTGAATCTTCGGTCTTTTACTTTCTTTAACAAAATTTTTTTTATGATCTTCTTGATAATTTTAGCATCTGCTTCTTGTCATTACCAGTACCTGAGCTTCCTAATTTTTGTTTTCATCGTTTTGTGTTCTTTAAAAAATTTTAATATTTAGTATTATCCTTTTGTTAAACATGTTCCAAGCTTCTTTCTAAGTTGTTGATTTATTTTTATATAAAAATTTAACTTTTTAAAAAAAAGTCAAAATTGCTAATTCCTTTTTTTACTTCTGATTTTGATATCTCAAATTATACTATATCTTATTTCCCTTCTTTTTGATCAACTTTAGGGAACAGATTTTAAAACTTAAATTTTAATATACCTACAATTTCATTTTATTTACAAGAATTTTCACTTCATATGTGTGATTACAATTTTATTTGGTACAGGAAGGTTTATAATTATTACATTTTTTGTCAAATATACCTTTTATTAATATAAAATGATTCTTCAAGACAAATAGCTTCTTTATCTGCTGTACCGAATTCTACATTGTCTAATATTAATACTACTACATTTTTTCTTTTGATTAGCATTTATTAAATATATTTTTACCTATACTTTAATGTTGTATACTTTGGGTCAGTTTTTGATGTGCATCATTGTCAATAAATAATTGTTTGTTTGTTTGTTTGTGATTTTAATTTATTTATATTTTTTATTACAACTAAATATTGGCTTTTAAAACTATCACCTTCTTTTGTGCAATCTATTTTATACTTTCTTAATTTTATTCTCCTTATTTTTGCTATGTAAACTATGTTTTCACATTTCACCATCTCCCAGGTATATGAAGATAGGTCGTAATTTTAATTATATCATTGTTTATATTTAATAATTTCAAAATAAATCTTTAATTTGTATTTCTCTAGTTTTCAACAATTTTAGTGAAACAACAAGTTTTGAACTGTCCCCTTTTTTTATAACTAAAAGGGCTCTTCCCTTTCTCCTCTTTACCTCACTTCTCAATCTTTCTTAATAGAACCTGGGGTTTTCGATGTCTTTATTACAGTTACTTTTTTGGAAGAGAGTTTTATATCTTCAATTTTGAAAACAATTCTTGACAATTATAATCATTGAATAACTAGTTTTAAATAACATTATAATGCTAATACTGATACCATTAATTGGCAGTGCTTACTGCTTTTGTATCAGTTTCTCCCTTTTCTTGAGCTTTTTGTTTCTTCCCTAAATTATTTGGAAAATATCACCTTTTCTGTCTTAGTCCCAAAGTCACACATTGTCATTTCTACCTTATTTTACTTGTTAGAAGCAATTCACTAAATCTGATCCACCCCAAAAGGAAGGAGAATTAAAATCCACCTCCTGAAGGGAGGATTATGAGAGATTCTGAGGGGATTTTTTTTTTTTTTAAACCACCACACGGAATAAGTCCAGTGGTAGGTATAATTTAACTGATTTTTTTTTCTCCTGCATCTCTTCGTTGAAATAATTTTTCATTGTATCGATTGAAGATGCCAAAGACTTTCAAATTTTTTTTCAGAACTAGCAGTTGACGGTTTTCATAGTTAAACTCCTAATCTGAACCTTCCATATTGACATTAGTTTCTCACAGGCTTACTGGTGCTTTCTTTTCACTTTTGTTGTAACCGTGACATATGTCAACAAACAAGATGTGTGATTTCCCTTGGTTTTGTCCACTTCTGTGATGGCAAAATTTCTAACTTATTATGATAACTAGAGGGCAAGTTAATGAGTTCACTCCAAGTGCTATACCTACCTTCTAGAAGGCATTCATCTATTGTAGCCCTGCTTTGAGATGGCATCTGCTTTATGATGTGAACAGGCAGAATACTTTGAACATAATACTCTTTGATACACATTTCCCAGTATCCTGCTTATCTTTGTGTTCCTGATATAACAGAGCTTGTTTATGGGGCTACAACTGCTAGGATGCAAGGCATTACCACTGGCATGCTGTTTGTTTTAGCAGTTTCTTTCTGGATATTGTTGTTTCTGTAGCAGTGAAGAATAATGGAGTCCTAAAAGGAAAGAATGACATCCCTAAGAGCAACAGCTGTAGTGAAAGAACAGTTTATAATTTTCTATTTGGTGAAGATCTTGGATTCTGAGTAGGGGACAGATAGTGAGAGAACACACAGTATCTTTTTTCCCCCCAGGCTGAATCTACTTCACAAAGGTGAAGATTAGGCATCTCATGAGCAGAAACGAGAGGTTTTGTTTTTTTTGCTCACTACTTTTTGTCTTATGGTTAGCAGTTTGTCCTTCCAGAGTCTAGCATTAAGTGGTTAATAAATCAAAAGTTTTAGAATTGCTGTGAGCTTTCATTATTTTCTGGTCTTTGCAGTTATTTTCACTGAAACTTAGATGAAGTGTTGTATGGTGACCAGACCTGCAAATTTTTCTTGACATTATTTACATTAACAAAAACCAAAATACTTTAAATGCCCAGCAATATGAGATAAACAAAATAAACTATAGCATATCTTTGTAAAAGAACACTTCGTAGTCTTTAGACATCATATTGATGAAGCATATTTAATGGCATATGGAAATGCCTACAATTTATCATTTGGTAAAAAAATTGTTACAAAACAGTATGTATGATATGGTTCCAATTTCATAAAATAACAAAAAAGGGAAAAGAAAAAGACAGGAAAAATTCACAGAGGTTCTCTGGGCAGTGGAATTGGGAGTAACTTATATGTTTTATTTTGAAGGTGTTTTCTTTAGTTTCTATGTTCTATTAAAATATGTATTCATTATTAAATAAGAAGAAACAATTTTGTAATTACCAGTTTATAGTTACAAGTTAATTTATTTATAAAAGTGCTAAGTATTACCATTATATACATAGTGGTTTGGGGGTGGAAAGGGAAATGTATTCTCAGATATAGAAAGAAATTTCTCCATCTCACTGAGTAAAGATATGTGAGAACCACAGTGTTAATATAACACTAGCTAGATATAGATTTATTGTCCTTCAAGTAATTGATATATAAATATTATAACATGTGTGCATGTACACACACGTGTCTTCAAAAATAGATTTGAAAGAATTGGATGACAACTTTAATAAGATCCTGATGTCCTACATCCATGAGGGGACAATATCTGGCCACAATAAGAAAGATTCATCTATAGCTCAGTGGTTCTCGAAGTACAGTCCCTGAACCAAAGCATCAGCATCTCTTGGGCTCATGTTACAAATGCAAATTCTCAAGCTTCCCTCCAGACCCAGACCTACTGAATCAGAAATTCAGCCTCTGTTTTAACAAGTCCTTCAGATGATTCTGATACATACAAATTGGAAAGTCACAGCTATAGATATTTATTAATGTCCATTAAAGTGGACATTATCAAAAGAACAAAGCCTTTTATAAGGATGATCATAAAAAAGCAAAAACATTCTGAGAGGCAGAAGCATCTCTGATACTCAGCTGGATAACTGCTCAAAAGATGTGATCTATCTTCTGATTAGCGTCTTACTGAATGACAGGAAAGTGAGAATTTGATCTTATTTCCTCTGTGGTTCTGGTGTCCCAAATATATTTATTGTGGAAAATAAAGAATAAAAAATACCAAATGCACTATAAACTTCTTGTGAACCCATCACTTTAACTGCCATAGCATCATTATGTAAAGATTATTAGGGGCCCAAGGTACACTACCCTGTGCTTCGGTGGTAATGATCTGCCACCTGGGTAGAAGAGGGTGCTGATGTTGATACACCATGTCTGAGGATCACAGCACTTGGTGGTAGAGATTTGAGAGTAAAGAGCTCAGAGATCCTGAAGCAGGCTGGCCCCATCCTACTCGCTCTTTCTTCTTATACATGTTTGACGTGAAGGAGGGGCCCGGGTCCCCTCCCATTTAGGACACGGCATCATCCTGAGGAAACCTAGACAGAGAAGATTTGACACATATTCTATAGATTTTAGGGAGGAAATTTCTTTCTTTCACCTCCTTCCTGTGGTGTCTGTTGCTGGCAGGTGGGCTAGTAATGAGGTATGTGACTAAGATGTGGGTGTGAGACCAGGTGAAGGGGGTCAAGCAGGACACTTGCCTTAAGCTTACAGATAGCCCTGGTGCTGGGAGTCCTTTCCTTCTTCCTAGGGTTGCCTGATTTGGCAAAAACCAAAACCAACCAACCAAACAAACATAAAAACCCAATGCCCAGTTAAATTTGAATTTCAGATTAAAAACAAATAATTTTTAGTATAAATATGTCCTGTGCAACGTTTTGGACTTACTATACAATATAAACATATTGTATACATTGTTTTAGTATAAAACATTTATATATATTTAATATGCTATTTTAGTGTAATTAACATTTTATTATATGTCTAGATGTCTTGTCTCACTAGATTGGATGTTTTTTGGGGGGCATGGATTATACTTTATCTCTCTAGCATGGAATATTTGGGAGACACTTATACTAAAAGACTATCTGTTTATCTGAAACTCAAATTTAACTGGGTGTTCTGTGTTTTATCTGGCATCTCTACTAGGTAAACTTAACTAGCTAGGAAACTCCATTGGATTTGAGACAAAAGCATTACAAGAGAAAGAAAGATTTTGCCTGAATGTTTATCATCCTTCAGGAATCTGTCCTGGTAACAGGTGACTGGCTGTGAATTTGGGTGTTCAGAGTCCCTGTACCCAACCCATCCTGACACTCTCTCAATATGATTCAAACAGAGCAGTAATACACCAGACTGGCTATATATCTAAGTCATTTTCTTCTGGAATAATTCCAAATTTTTCAAAGATGTTAAAAAGGGGGTGGAGCTTGGCTCTTGCATGATACATAATCACTTTCGTTTAAAAAATATATTTTTCTGATTCACTCACTGCAGGAACACAATAATGTTTCCTCTGCATACAATTTCCAAGTGAAAGTAACAACATTACTGATAAGTGGGTCCATCTTTGGGACTAGCAGGCAAATTCGGAGCCAGGAGCTCAGAAAAGCAGTTGTGATTTATACCTGTTTTTCACATTTCTACCTCAGTGGTAATTTAGCGAACCAATTTTGCTACCTCCACCCACCCAATTTTTTTTTTTAATAAGTGGAAAAGTCATTTTATTAAAAATAAAATCTGAAGCTCATCAAAGAAAGTTAAAGGAATTTATTTCATGTTCTTCAACTTGGCCTATTTGTCAGTCTGGGAGCACATTCTATGCAAAGGCTTTGTGTACTGCTGGTTTTCAGCTGGGAAAGTTGTGGATGAGCTATTGCTCCTCTCCCAGGTGAGAACAGGTGTACACCACTTTAAATTTCCCGTGGATCTGATTGCATCATTTGTTATATTATCCAACATAATGACATGAAATACGTAAATAATAAAATGCCAGTTGCCTGCTGAAAATTTAAAGTGGCAGATCCTTTCTCTTCCGTTGGAAAGGCTGCTATCTGTTGATGGAGCTTTTGCAGCTGAAAAATGACGACCAAGCTGAAGGAGTCACAGGGGAAAACGTACTCCTCTGGCTGATAAAGTGAATACAAAAAAGAACAGCAGGACCTCACCCTTTCTGTACGCTACACAACTGCCATATCTGCCATGCATTTTGATGGAGCTCTGCTAATTTGCAGTCATCATATTCTTGACAAAACAGGTTAACTTTAAGGAATGCATTTAAATCATAAGACTATGGAAGGGAGTGTATGCAAAGGTCAAAGTCTCTGCGATTAAGAGACTAAAAGAGGTTGCAGCACTTTCCATTTAAAAAAAATATGTATATAAGGTCACTTTTGCTTGTCTTTCTAAATTTAGTATAGTTAGTATACATTTTATATTGGTTATATTAGTTTCAGGTATAGTGATTTGACATTTTTATACCTTACAATGTGATCACCCCACTAATTCTAATAATCATCTGAAACAGTGATTCATCTGAAACAAACTTATCACAATGGTATTGACCATATTCCCCTTCACCTTTTTCACCCGTTCCCTACCCCTTTGGTCTCTGTTTCTATGAGCCTGTTTTTGTTTTATTTTGTTTGTTTTGTCTTTGGATTCCACATATAAGTGAAACCATATGGTATTTGTCTTTCTCTGCCTGACTTATTTCACTTAGCATAATACCCTCTGGATCCACCTATGTTGTAACAAATTATAAGATTTCATTCTTTTTTATTGTGACATTATATTCCATTGTGTGTGTGTGTGTGTGTGTGTGTATACACACACATATATATACATAAATATATCTATACACACTCACACATACACACACACACACACATATATCACACCTTCTTTATTCATTGTTCTCTATAGATGGACACCTAGGTTGCTTCCATATTTTTATACCTTGGCTATTGTAAATAATGCTTCAATGAGCATTGGAATATATGTGTCTTTTTGAATTAGTGTTTTAATTTTCTTTGGTTAAATACCCAGAAGTGGAATTGCTGGGTCGTATGGTATATCCAGGTTTTTGAGGAATATCCATGTTTTTCCGTAGGGGCTGCACCAGTTTGCAGTCCCACCAACAGTGCACAGTGTTCCCTTTTCTCCACATCCTTGCCAACACATGTTATTTGTTGATTTTTTTATAATAGCCGTTCTAACTGGTATGAGGTGGTAGCTCATTGTGATTTTGATTTGCATTTCCCTAATGATTAGCTATGTGGAGCATCTTTCATATGTCTGTTGACCATCTGTATGTCTTATTTGGAGAAATGTCTTTTCATGTCCTCTGCCTATTTTTGGATTGGATTATTTATTTATGCAAGTGTCAACTTGATAGGTAACTGTATTGGGTAAATTCATAGCAGTGGGGAAAAATGCAAAGCAGAATTGGTTGATTAAAGGATTTCCCATGAATTAGAGAACCGAATGTAAAACTCTTCCAACCATTTTACATACTGTTTGTCTTGCCACCTAGGTTCTTTAAAATCCAAGAATTTTCCCCTGAACTTTGGTAACATTATCATCAGATTTTCATCTGCAGTATAAACAAAATGAACCACATTTTTTTTTTATTCAGTTGAATTCAACACAAATGCACTGAGCACCCATTCTGGAAGCTTTATGTGAGGTACAAGGAATAAACACAGTTTCTGCTCTCAAGGGCCTTATAGTCTTATGGATCGTTTTTACTATAAATTCAGTTTCAAATCTATAATATCATTTACAACTAAGAGATGAAACATAAAGAAGCCTTCATGAAATTATAATTCCTTACTTCTAAGTTCCTTTCTAAAAAGAACAAAGGTATCATTTTCAGCTTATGCAGAAATGACAATTGAAGACTAACTCACCAAATGTTTCTAGATGGTAATACCAGGACAAGCATTGTAAGAGATTAATAGGTATATGGAATGTGAGAAGAAATAAACCATTAAAAAAGTAACATTGGTCCTAACTAATATTGTTGGGCTTCTAGTTCTGGACTGACAAAGATGAGATACACAAAATATATCCTGGAGGCCCTACAGGAGACATAAACAGTGTGGTGAAGGACTTAACAGGGGATTTGGCTATGGAGCAGTTGCTGGTGTGTTGGATAAGGAACGGATGCCAGCACTGTACACAGCTATGAGACTTGCCAGCTCAAAGTATTATCTGCTTATGAATTAAGAATGCATTTTGATGGAGCTCTGCTAATTTGCCTAAAGGAATAAGAGTAAGAGCTATAAGAATAGAAAAATCTTTCAGGCTAGTGAGATACTGATGACCTCAACTATATGTAAGTTGTTG
>NW_006432447.1:12064990-12079540 GCF_000325575.1 Pteropus alecto | reverse complement strand
TATGAGGAGGAAATATGATGTATTTATATTATTGTTTTGGGCAATGTTTTGAATGCTGCACCAGCTGACTATATCTATTCTGACTTAAAACTTGTCATTTGCAACAAAAGTGAAAATAAGTTTTTGAGATATTATTCAGAACTATCATGATGTCCAGTGTCTGTTTTTTCTTTGTATACGTTAGCATCCCTTCTATGCTTTGTACCCTTCACTCCCCTCCACTTTCAACCTACTTCCTCTTGGGCATGAGAGCGAAAATATATTGAAACTGATGATAGCTTAAAAGTGTGGTCTGGATTAATGAATTATAAATGGTATTTCCACTAAAGTTGAATAGTTAGACAAAGTTTCATTATAATTATAGGTGTACATACCTTCTTATCTCACTTATGTTTTTAAGGACATAGATTTTACCTTATACCTCTATGAACTCTCTATAGTGCCTTGAACAAAATAGGTGCTCACTGAGCATTGACTGGATAAATAAATAATTCTAGGAAAATAGGAGAGAAAAATTCACAGATTCATTGCCTTCTATGTATCTTCTCTAGGTTAGAGATAGAAAAACTAAGGGACAGAAGTATCAAAAATTGTGTTCCCATAACTAATAGTGCTTTCTAGTTTCAAATCTGCCCTATTAATATTATTTTATTATAATGAATCTCAATCGTGCTACCAACATGGTAGAACATCAGCTCAAATTTGTAGAAGGGGCTGAATTTTTTCCTCCAACCCTTGATCTTGGCCTTTCCATTCAAAAAGTTCACATTCCATAGTATAAATAGAAATCTACAAAACTTGTTCTAATATGCTTGGCTAATAGAGGCCCAATAGTTAGAAAATAAAATATTTAAGCCATGGAGTCTGGGATCAAATGGTCATAGGTTTGAATCTCAGCTCTACTCATTCCTAGCGGCTTGACCTTGGCTCATATTTTCCTCCTTTATAAATGAGGGGAAATAGTTGTGAGAATTAAGTTAGATAAATCATATAAAGTATATGGCACATAGTAAGAAACTGTGCATGATAAAGTTATAGAATAATAAAGTTATAGAATAATAATATAGAATAACTTTCCTGATGAAAGTTAGAAGTAAATTTCAAGCCAGGCCTTAAAGGATGAGCAGAAGTTTGTTTTATTTTGCTTTGTTTTAAGCACAGAAATAAAGGAATAAGATTCCAGACAGAGGAAATATCCTGAGCAAAGGCACTGAGGTTAGAAAATATATGATATGTTCAGGTATCAGAAAACCATCCATATATGGTCCATAGGTGACCCCTAGAGCGTAGTAAAGAGTACATAGGGGACAGAGAGCAGGACATTCAAAGCCATGGACTTGATCGTAGCACAGGGATGTTCGAACTTATCTCTTGACTCCCAGTGAATGATTTCTTTAATAAATACCAATCTTCCTGAAAATAGAATTTAAATTTTCAGCAATTTTCAGTATCACCAAGGAAGTTTAAATGCAGTCTACATAAATCGCTTGGTTTTCAGCCCCCTGAAAACCAAGAGCCTACCTGTTCTGGGTGAATATTAAAGCCTTCTCAGCATGTGTCGACAATGAGGGCAGATGTTGCTGCCAATATTTTTAGACAGAATTCAGAGACCTGCTAAGAATTCTGAGCAGCTGAGCATTTCACTCTCCATATAGGCTATTAGTCATCCCACAGACATATCTTTAAATGCCTTAGGATGAAGTTTGCTCATCTAGATCATGCAATTCCAACATCAGCTGTTTGTTGATGGTTACTTAGTAATTGTGATTTAAAGAAGTGCAGTGAGGTCCATTTAGAGTGGACCAACCTATTTATAGAAAGGAAGGCCAGAATTACTGTCAGACTGGGGGAAAATTATGGTTCTACTCATAATGACTTCTTACTCTCTCCATTACATTCAACTAAGGGGGAAATAACAACTGCACACTTTTAACTTTGTTTTTTTTTATTTGTTTTTAGGAGTGCAGTGATTAGCATGAAATGTTTGATAGCACGTAGGTGTTCAGCATATAGAAGGTGTTCAGTGGCACATTATAGGCACATTTTCAATAAACATTTGTTGAAGGAATGAAGTCAGCTGAACCACACTTTTAAATTGTGTTTCAGAATCATGGAGTGTTGGTAGAAGTTGACACCTGTAACCATTTTGTTATTATATGCAAAAAAGCAAGATTGATGGGCAGATGTCAGTTTACTGAACTTGAGGTCCCTTATTTCTTCTTTAGAAAAATGAAGGGTTTGAACTCAATGATAATTAATGTTCCTTCCAGCTCCAAAATTTTATGATTCAAATTCTGGTTTGGCTGATACCAGAAGTCATGAAATGGTCCCTTGTAACCTTTGCCCAAAGTTAAATTATTTGTTTCGCATCTGAAGCACTGCAATCCATCTTAAATTTCTTTATGAAAATAATGTCTTCATTAATGGTTTGCTGCCTTATCTGAATGTTTTCCTTTTATGTGACCATTGTACCTCGTACGTGTCTTTCTTGTCCTGAAGTTATTTTTGAGTCTGGTCTCTCCTTCTCTGGGCATCCTGAGAGGCAGAAACTCTGCCTTATTCATCGTCGTTAAGTGCTTAACACCATGCCATGCAGAATGGAATCCCTTCTTTACAATCCCAAGGTTATTTGTTTAACAGTCATCCTGGAATAATGGTTCCACCCTAATTTGTGGGTTTAATAAAACGCAGCTGCTGCAGCAGCCAACGCATTTCATCTCTCCCTCCCTCTCTGTGTTCTAGCCACGTGGCTGCCTTTCGATTCCTCGAAAATGCCAAGTTTCTTATGGCTTCTAGGACTATGACCTACCTGGAATGCTTTTTCATGAGGTCCTCATTCAGGTCTCAGTACCAAAGTTACCATCTCAGAGAGGAATTTCCTGGCCACCCCCTCCAAGTTATCCATTCAGCAAACATGGCCTCCCCCTTATAACACCACTACCTGAATTGATCATAGATTTTAAACTTGTTTTGCTTTGCTTTCCCACTGAATAGAAGAGCAGTAGAAGCATAGCGTGTGTTTTACCTTTCTTCCCTTCTGTTGCCAGCAGCTGGGACAGTGCTTGGCATGTGATAGGAGCTTGTTGAATTA
This sequence comes from Pteropus alecto, assembly GCF_000325575.1. Lineage (NCBI taxonomy): Eukaryota > Metazoa > Chordata > Mammalia > Chiroptera > Pteropodidae > Pteropus > Pteropus alecto. The sequence goes on along the minus strand of NW_006432447.1, from coordinate 12,076,449 downwards.
TTTGTGGAACAACTCACGTGCCCTCTCGCTCTGTCTTCACTGTCAGCTCCCTGTCACCTGCTGCCCCTGTCCACTAGGTCTCCACCATTTTCTCCCCTTTGTCTTTGGTCCATCTTGGTCACTAAACATCACTCAGCAAGTTCATGAAATATTCTTTACCACGCTTTTTCTTCTTGCTACCTTCAACATTATCAGCCAAAAAGTTCCTTCTATCTGCCCCATTTTATGACTAAAAATAGGAATTGTAATCTGTAAGCAAGTAAAGATTTTATTTTATCAGAGAACAGAGGGAAATTCTTTGAAATTTTAATGTGATGTTATTGCTAGACATTACATGATTATAATAATGAGAATGAAGCTGAAGGCATACCGGAAACTTGCCAGTTTATGGAATAAGAGCATGCTAATAATAATTGTTATTATAAGACTTCGTTAGCACTGATACTATCTTGGTTCCATATATAGAAGACAGAAAAATAAATAGCTCATCATAAGGCAAGGCAAATAAACTAATATTTAAAAAATAACCATAATCTGATGACATAAGAGAATGTTTTGTGTGTATTATCAGAACAGCTTTCCGTACAAGGAGGGCCCTCACGGAACAGTTGCCTCCAGAAAGCCCCATTAAAGAACTTGTAGGCAGAAGAATAAGTCAAAGCAGTTTCAGACATAATCCTGCTTTATATTACATGCATCACTTTCACACCATTGTAAAAAAAATTCCAAACCTTTCCTCAGGTTGCTGTGGTAGTCTTCCATATTTGCTCTGCAATGGATTTCCCACACTTACCCTACTCTGCCATGTATCACAAAGGCAGTAATGTGTATTTCCCAGGTTCCTTGGCCAACTGGCTTTCAGTTAGACTCCATCAACTCGCAGGAAATCACACACGGTAGAAGGGGAAAACCCAGTGTATTTCTCCTCCCCATGGCCCTGCTTTGAGCTGTGTCTCCAGCAAGGGCTGCATGTTCTCCCTGGTCCACTTCTCTGGAGGGAAGCCCTGCATCTGAGCTCTGGTTCACCATCTTTTCCATTTGCCCCCAGGCATGAGCAACTTTCTGCAGTTGTTAATATCCGGGCCACCTCACCATCTCTTCTTTTTTGTTCTTATAAAATCTTTCTAATTATTTCCTAATACAGATCCTCCTTGACTTACAGTGAGGATATGTTCTGATAAACCCATCGCAAATTGAAAATATCCTAAGTTGAAAATGCATTTAAAACACCTAACCTAACAAACATCACAGCTGAGCCTAGCCTGCCTTAAATGTGTTCAGAACACTGACATTAGCCCAGAGTTAGAGAAAATCATCCAACACAAAGCTTATTTTATAATAAAGTGTTGACTATTTCACATAATTTATTACATGCATCACTTTCACATCATTGTGAGGTTGAAAAATTCTAAGTTGAACCATCATAAGTCAGGGACCATTTGTATAAACTTCCTTCTATTGAAAGATCTGAGTCCTTTTGTTCTGAATAGATCTTGATTATTACGATAGCCTAATAGTCATTAGTTTGGGAATTTTTTTGTTTAAATTTCTGAACCTATGATCTTTAGAGAGGCTTTAAGAAAAAGAAAACCCATTTCCACCGACTTGGACCATATTCTTTTCAGGCATTTTATGTTTAATCTCCACTGGAAAAAAGTAATTGAAGTTTAAGAATGATGGCCAATTCATACATAATAATAATGAAAGCATGATTTAAATATGATAATGGGAACTTTAGTTTTTAAAAGGCCCATTTAAGTATCTAGTTAATAGAATAAAGAAGGGCAATAGCAGGTTTGCAACACAAAACAATTTACTGAGAGCACAAACAAAAATTGCTTTCTTAGAAACCAAGAATGTTTGCCTATTCATTGGATATGGACATCTCAAAACTCATTTTACTGAACCTTGAAAACAAGCCAAATTAAAAGTCAAATGATATTGAACAAAACATTTCTAGAGAGTTATATAACTACAAACAATATGTGAGGAAGATAAGCAAGAAGGAATTTAGAAGCCTTCACAAATGATGCAAGCCGAAAGAGCCCTTCATTATACTGAAAAATAAGGTTGTGTGTTTCAATAGTCGATATAAGCTACAATGGCAGGGAGTGGAGGGTGAGGGAGGAACAATATTATTAGAAAATTAGAAACAATTAGACAACGTGTACTGTAAGAAGTTTAATTTATCTGAACTGAATACAATAAGGCATCTCTTTCATAAAGATACATTAGCTTGAGAAGTTTTGATGTCACTTTTCAATGGTATTTTCTGATTTTCAGACTGTGCTTTGCAAAAGACATGACCAGAATAAATATGCCTCAAATGGCAGATTCTATGAAAAAAAGTTTAGCCTGTAAAACTTTGCTTTGTGCATTGATTCTCCTTCTCCTGGCCCTTCACAGATGACCTCAGATTTTTCCCTTTCTTCTCGGGCTATGGCCATGTAACTCTTGAGACCATGAAGACAGTTTCTTTTTTATGACTTCTTTTCTCCTCTCATGACACACCATGTTCAGGCTTTAAAAACGTGTCATTGAAAAGGATCAGACACAAATATGTCCTGAGGAATATGCGATTGTTAACGATTCAAAATCCTGCCTATTCTAGGGAGTGATTTAAAGCTATGAAGTATTAAAGAGCCACTGATTTCAATTCTAGCTCCAACACTTATTTATTCTTTGTTGGTATTGAACAAATTACTTAACTTCAATTTATTTCATGCTTAAAGGATGATAATACTAATAGTACTGTGTTGCTCGGGTTTCTTAGTTGCAAATAACAGATTCTACTTTGGTTATTTTAAGGTGATATTGATTTTAAGGATATTAGGTAGCTCACAGAATCCGTAGGAGCAATGAAGTAACAGGTTCAATTCTAAAGTTTCAGGGACAATGAACAATACCCTAAACCATGAGGAAGAATTGAATGAATGAGGAAGCTACCATTACAGCAGCCTCCTGAGCCCAAGTTGAAAGGAACTCTTCTGAATTCACCACTGTCATGCATTACTGCCTCCACCAGGCCAGAAAAATAAATGCCCCCCACCCCCCTCACCATGCAGAGCCTCTGACCTCAGGAACGTCAATTCTGAATGAAGTCTTGCATGGGTGGATTAGTTAGATTGAATTTATGACACATATCCCCCTAGCAGCAAAGAAACTTGGGGAAAGCAAATGTTTGTGTATACTTTGGGAAGGTGGGACTCATGAAGGAAATTATCAAAGCAACAGATGTCCACAGTACTATTAAATATGACGGAAGTAAGGAACGTGTGAGGTGATGTACATAAAATGTTTAGTATGTATTCAGCCCATAACACACCCTAAAAATATATAGGTTTTATTAATAATAGTTATATGAAGCGGGGTATGAACTGAATACCCAAAATAAGCACCAACTGATGGTTCATCAGGGAAAGTTAGCTCAGCCACTAGGAACTCTCATATGACTAGTATTCACTAAGATCAAGAACAAGGCCCGAACCAGTGAATATGAAGGCCACGAGGCTAGATATGGTGCTAAAGACTTGGAAAGCAGGTACAAGGATTATGTAAATTTATACGAAGAGACACAAAGGGAAACCTGGAAAGCAGAAATTTGACTGAAGAGAAATGAAGAAATCATGAGAGGTTTGTTTATAAATAAAATCCTGCTTATCAAAGAATTCTGGGCTTTTTGTGACTATTTTTGTCCTCTTATTTCTAAATAAAAGATATTTTTGACGGTTTATACTTTGGTTTAATGGCACTTATGAAAAGAGAATATTATTTTTTAATGGCATTGTTGAAATATAAAACATAGAATATGTATGTAGCTAAAGAAGCTTAGGACCCTTATATTACCCTCCCTTCTTATTCAAAGTCTATTTAGAATTATACAACATTGTGTAATACAAAGGACGTTGTTTTTCCACCATCCAATAAGGCAAGTGGTGGTTTGCATGAAAGCCTGGATGTTGCACAACCTTTCCTTAGCTCTAAAAGATGTACTTATATCCTGCCTCCTTTTAGCATATGAGGCACCTTCGGTTTAAAATGCAGATGTTCTTGGTTACAGTTGCTATGTGAGATGTTATGAGATAGAAATTACTGTCATAATTAATAATAGGTAAAGGTTTTACCTTTGATGCACTGCATCCTGCATTTGACTGAGTCTTTTTGATCATATTTACTGTACATCTCTATCATCCCATTGGTTTTCTGGCTGTTTGTGTGCTTAGCTTGATGTCTGTTTCTGTTTAGTCAAGCTTATTAATGCCTTTCAGACTTATTTTCAACTGCTCTGTAAACCCATATGGTTTAAGTTTAAAGGGAGATTTACACTATTACACTCTTGGATATTAAAACCCACTTGTGTCCTTCTTCATTTTCCTGTCTTTAAAAGTTGTCGTGATTTATTAAGAAGATACGTATAATTTTGTGCTCACAGTAGCCAAAATAAAAACAAAGATGGTCCAGAGACTAGGCTCTCTCAAAGTCAAAAATTTTAATAAAATAAGGATCCCAAATATATGTACAATCAGTACTACTTACAAAGCCTGTTCACATATTCCAGGGAGCTATTTCATGTAACACGTCATTGGGTGGATATGACTTGCCTTTACTTATCCAGCATCTTTTCCTCTTTCTTCTGGAAATAACATCCTAATTTTGCCTTGGGAAATGCCTCCTTTCTAACCGAATATAACATTGGTCAACTTTAATCAAGGTGACATGACGTCTCCTGCAAAAGATTGGGCACACGATTGAGACGCTAGTCTCCTTCCTCCTGGAATGTGAATATTGAGCACAATTCCTCAAAGACCCAAAATAGTTGCAGGTCATTCATTTTGACCATGCACCCCTAAAGAGACTGTTTGTTAATTTGTTACCTAGCTATCCAGAGATGTTCTGGTTCTAGTACTTTGCAAAGCTTCAGTTTGAGCTTTTCCTGTAATTTTAAGGGCCATTTGATATCTATTTAGTAAGACCATACATTCTTGTTTCTTAGGATCTTTTATTTGCAACCAAAGAACCCTGAAACAAAAATCAGAGCATGAAGTAGGGGCTGCTAACACCATCAGAAAAATATGTAATATTTGGAATTGGTAATTGGGAAAAAGACATTGAGACACAATGGCAAAATAACATATCAGCACCGCCGAATACTCGGCATCATATGCCCACTGGAAACAAATATCTCGGGTATAATAAGTTGTTCAGTTTCGTAGAACAACTTAAAAAGGCATAAGGAGTTCCAGAACTAGAGTAAAGATAGCACTGACTATCTTTAAGGTGAGAGAATGACAAATTGAAATGCATAAATTCCTGCCACAAGGCCTCAGATGAAATTCAGAGGCTATCCTGACCATGCTGAATCTCGTGCCTCACGTAGATAAGGGCTAAGATCACCAAGATACAAAGGCCAGAGTATGATTCACAAAGTTGCTGAATTATAGTGACAATTGAATTCACAGCCACATAAAGCTTTTTATATGAAGGTTAGGTAGTGGCCTCAGTTCTGACAATAAGAATGGTGATATCTGGAGAGGATTCGGAATGCTTGCAATACCCTAAACCCACCAGCAACTTCTGAAAAACTTTCATTGCTTGAGGAAGCAGAGAGCAGACTAATAATAGCTACCTCAATCCTACCCCTACAATTATTACAGGCCAGTATTCAGAACCTGATATCAGCGTAGACAGGGGTGAAAAATATGGAGTCAGAGCAAAGAAATGAGATGTACAACTTGCTAACATAAATCATAAAAATTTGTGGCTTATTTATGGGGATGGATTTTGAAGGTACTTGATCAGAAAGCATGGAACGGTCTGAATTCTTTTATGTAAATGTGCCTTCAGAATATTTGCCCTCAATGTGTTAGCTCAGATAGCTGGCTGTGGTTCTAAAAGCTCTCTGGTTTGGTTAATGCAAACAGATTTAAAACTTTTTTCAGTAAGTTATATCGAAAACCAGAAATCCTGTAACATGGATGATGTAGAACAATGGTTCTCAAGGTGTGGTTCCCAGACCAGCAGCATCATTTGGAAACTTGTTAGAAATTCAGACTCTCAGGCTCTACCTCAGACCTGCTGAATCAGAAACTGTGTGCCCACTTACTCCCTATCTATGCTCTTCTAGAGAGCCCAGAAGATTCTCTCATTCAGGAAGGCTTTGAGCACAAAATCATAGCAAAAACCCTCTTGGCTCTTCTCTTTGGGATAGCAACACTCTTAGAAAAGACAATAGGGGACTCCTCCTAACTTCAGTGGGCATGATCTCATGGTGGCAAAGAGACCAGATGCCATCTGTATATAGGCATCATGGCTGCTTAGGCAATCAAAATTTTTGAGGCTATATCAACCCACAGATATTTCTGAAATGCTTAATTAAGCATGTGCTTAAAGGATTAAAATTAATAAGCAACCACCCTTTAGTTTTCTTTGATTTATTTAATAGCAAAAGCACTGCAAGTCTGGTAACTGAAAGTCCAACTTGAGCCATCACCCTACAAACCAATAGTCCCTCACCAGATTCCAGAGCTGAGTCAATTATAGACTCAGAGTTCAAGGATGAAAGAAAAGTAGAAATTCGGGAAGAGGAAGTCTGCTGTTACACTACTGGTGCTTATTACATAATTTCCATGTAGCTCTACCAGCAAGGGGTCTACACACATACGTGTATCAAGGTAAAAGAAAAAAATTAGTGGGCATTTACTCAACTATGCCTCATGACAGATCCAAGAGGATCTTGAATATATCCAAGAGTCAATTTTCCAGATTTTTAATATACAGTTGGAATAGATTTGTTAGTAACTGCCAGAATTCCTTCTTTAGATCTTTGAGTAAGTCATGGTTATTATAGAAAGGGACCAATTGAACTGATGCTGCTCCCTCTCCATATCAAAGAAGCAAACCAAAAGGCATTGAGCATCCCTGAAGGAAGTATGGTAATCAGAGCCTCTGTAAGAGACTTGATGAATATAGACAAAGTGTAACATTCATGTACTAGTCACTAAACATAAGGGTGGAATTAAAGCACTGATGATGAATGATGTCCATCTTTAGGTACTTTGGCATGGTGCAGTGGTCAAGAGCACCAAGGCTATACCTAGGTTTGATCTCAGCTCTGCCACTTACTAGCTGTGTAATTGTGGGTGTCACTTAACCTCTATGTGTGTAAATTTCCCCCTGTATAAAATGGAGATGGTAGTACTAATTCCTAATGAATAGGATTATTTTGAGGAATGAATTAATTAAGATTTACAAAGCACTTAGTACAGCATATAGCACATACTAAATGCTCTATAAGTTGTCATATGAAATCAGAAATTCAGAGCTATTCCTTAATTTGCTTTTATTTATTCAAGATCAATGACTATATTTGTCCTGTAGAGCATTGTGTCACTTGATATGCTCATGTAGATAATGGATGGTCTTTTCAGTGCATCCATATTACTTTCCTAGGGCTGCTGTAACAGAGTATCACAGACTCGGTGGCATGAAACAACAGAAATTTATTTTCTCATAGTTCTAGAGGCTATAAGTCCAAAATCAAGGTGTCAGCTGGGCCATCCTCCTTCTTAAACTTGTAGAAAATCTTTCCGTGTCTCTTCTTAGCTTCTAATGGTGTTTCTTGGCTTGTGGATGCATCACTCCAACCGTGTCTTCACATTGTATTCTCCCTGTATCCCTATCTGTATCTCTTCTTCTCTTATATGTCTATCAGCCCTATCTGGTTTAGGGGCCACCATACTTCCCTTCCCCTCATGACCATTCTTCTCTTTATGACTGAGTCTTAACTAATTATAACTGCAGTGAGCTTATTTACCAATAAAGTCACATTCTGAGGTACTCAGAGTTAGGACTTTAAAAAATCTTTTTCGGAGGAAATACAATTCAATTGATAACAGCATCTTAAAATGAATTACAGTGCCTTTCGTTAGGCAAATGTTTTTGATTTTGCCACAGGTTCCACCACTCCATATTGTCTCACATCTAACTTGCTTTTTTTTTTTTACATAATCTGCTTTTGCTCTGCTCTAGACCATGAATACTGACTGACAGTTGGATCACAAAAAGAGAAACAACTTTATAAAAATGTCATATTCAAAACTGAATCATATTCCATATACCTAGAAACTCTCATGTGTCTATATCTGAATGCCATACAGAGTATCAGATTTTTAACATATTTTTCTTTTTAAAAGCGCAAGCTTTGGAGTTGGATTTATTTGGGGCCAGACTGCAGCTCCAACACTCCCAAACTATGAGTCTAAACTGAGCCTTTTTTATTGTCTATAAAATGGAGAAATGAAAATTCAGCATATAGAATTGATCTGATTATTAAATAGAACCACGTATGTGAAGTGTTTAGTATAATTCTCAGTACATAGTAGGCTCTCAAAAAATGGTAGCATACCAGTAGCAGTAATTATACTAGTAGTAGTAGCAGTAGTGGTAGTTCTTCTTAGATTGGTACTAATATCAAAATTGGCAAACTTTAACCATGCATTCTGTTTTTTTATTACATTTATTGCTTGCATAGGCTTTTTTTTTTCTGATTATATATTTCATTTAACATTTTTTTTCTAACAAAGGAAGGCCTTACTTCTTATTTGTCCTTGTACCACAGGTCTCGCCTGCTCTTGGCACAGACTGACCCTGTCTGTGCCCAGTAACATTACACCACCACTTGAAAATTAACTTCATATATTTTTTATATTTGGTTGCATCTTCTGCATGCTCTTAGCATTCAGACTTCATGTATCCTTGGGTCAACGTTTGCATTATTTGCTCACCCCTAGAGAAGAAAGCCAAAGAAAGATTAATTCATAAAAAATGAATGGTTGTTGAAACTCTTCAAAGCCTTGATTTACTGCATAATTAGTAGACAACACTAGAAAACAGAATATCTTTCTGCCTGTGAATTAAGTAAATTGATTAATTCATTAATTACATATGATAACTCCACAGATAGCATAATTGTATCACTGGTTAACAAAACACAGCAAAAGAATCAAGCATGTTTTCAACATGGTCACAAATTTAATTTACAATATTGGGTTCCTCTCTCAGAATCTCAATTAAAGATCTCAGGAAAGCCATATATAATCAAAACACATTTCTAGGAGGGTTGTATCACTTACAAAGCATGCGACAATTAGAAATGATTCTTTTTGCTCTCAGATTCTCATATCAACCAGAAAAGACTCATTTTTTCTTTTTTTATTTATCATTAACCTAATATTACTGAGTGTTGTCTGTATTTCAATTACTTTTGTAAGCATTGGGGATAGCAGCAGTGAATGAATTAAACAAAGATCCTCTCCTTCATGGAATGCACATCTGAGAGCTGTTTTGTTCATTTTGATAGCCACTAGACACAAGTAACTATTTACATTTAAATTTAAATTAATAAAGATTAAGAATTCACTTCCTCAGTCCCAGTAGTCAAATTTCAAGTGACCAATAACCACTTGTGGCTAGTAGTTACTACATGGGACAGCATAGAAGAACACTGTTGACATTGTAGAAACTTCTCTGAGACAGTGCTAGACTACAGGGTGGAGACAGAGAACCAACAATAAATAAAGAAGACTTTTTTAGACTGTGATAAAAACACGAGGGAAGTAAATAAGAGGATGTAATAGAGACCATTTGGAGACTGGGATGGCCACTTTTTAGAAGATGGTTGGACAGACACCTCTGACGAGAGTGCATTTTAACTAAAACTTAGAAGACTTCAACTCTGTGAAAAGCTGTCAAAGCAGAGGGACCAACAACTGCAAAGGCGCTGAGGCATGAAAGAACTAGATGTGTGCAAGGGAAAGAAAAGAGGCGAGTGTGGCTGGAGGAACGTGAAAGAGGGACAAGACACAGCCGGACACAGCCGGGGAGGAAGCCGTGATCAACAGCAGGGCTTTATGCTAAGTTCCATGGGAAATCACTAAAAAGGTAAGAAAGAAATGGCATGTTTTGATTAATATTTTCAAGTAGGGGCTTCTGTGTGAGAAACAGATTGAATGGATGGAAGGTAGGATGCCTGTTCAAAAGTTAAGATATCAGGGTAAGTGAGTTAAATGTGGCAATGCAGCTGGAAATCAGGATGGAATTGAAATATAATTTAAAGGCGAAATGACTGGAATGCTGATCGATTAGATGTTGGGAGTGAGGAAGAAGGAAAAATCAAAGATGACTCCTGCATTTCTACACTGAGTAGCTGAGGGGGATTGATAGTACTATCTACTGAAGCCGAGATTACCAAAGGGCAAGTTTGTGGTAAGTTAACAGGATTTCTTATTTAGCTATTTTAAACTTAAAATGTCAGTTACTATCTGAATCAGAATGTTAAACGATAGATAGTTGGATAGATAAATCTGGAGCCTGCAGAAAAATACCGGTCAGATGTATTTGATATTACCATGAAATAGGTGGTATTTAAATCCACAGGACTGAATAAAATCATCAACGATGAATAGAAGTAGAGAGGAAATAAAAAAGGGCCAAAGACTAAGCCCTGGGACATTCCAACCTTTAATAGTGGGATTGAGAGAGTGGAGCCAGCACAGGAGATGGAGAAGGAGGGGCTGGGGAGGTCAGAGGAAAACCGGGAGTGTGGCAGCATGGAAGCAATGTAAGGAGTAGGAAAACTGAGGACAGGAAGGTGTTGCTTACGCTATCTACAGCAGGTCTTTGAAGACCTTGTCAAGTGTAGTTTCAGCTAAATAGTGGGGACATAAGCCAGAATGGAACAGATAGAAATGTAAATGAGATGAGAAGAAATGGAGGCAGTCGAGTGCAGAATCTCTTTAGAAATGGGGCAGAAGCTGCAATGGGACATACTCACAAAAGAGAACCCCTTTTAGAATGGGAAAGAACGGAGCAGGCTTAGCTGCTTCTGAAGCTGATGCGATAGCGAGGGAAAAGAACGATGGAACTAGCGGGTAGAAGGGAGGACCTTCAGAAAGCAGAGTAAGAGGGATACAGAGCACAAGTGGAAGGAGTTGGTTCTTCTATCGTACTAGGAGGAAAAGTTGAAAATGTGGGTCCAGAAGCAGACAGATATGTAGATTAAGTGGTTGGCTTGGGAGGTAAAAGAGTTCCAGTACCATCACTTATAGCTCTACAACTTCACAAATTAAAAAATTTCTCGAAGCCACAGTTTTAAGATACAATAGAGTTGATGAGTTTCTCTTTCTCTCTCTCTCTCTCTCTATCTCTCTCTCTCTCTCTCTCTCTCTCTGTCTCTGTCTCTCTCACCCTCCCTCCCTTCCTCCCTCCCTCCCTCACTCTCTCCGTCTCTCTCTCTATTTCGGGTGTACTTACACAGGCATACATTATTACAGTTACATTTCTGTCATTGGAAAAATTCCCCAATGGTCCTAATATTGATACGGGACATCACGTTTAAAATTCTGCAACTTACAGCGGGAAATGATACGGGACATCTCTTGCAGAGTTCCTAGTTTATGGTT
>NW_006432447.1:12041007-12058020 GCF_000325575.1 Pteropus alecto | reverse complement strand
CTCTCTCTCTCTCTCTCTCTCTCTCTCTCTCTCTCTCTCTCTCTCTCTCTCATCACCTCAGGCTCTGAGAAGAAGACATTTTGGAGTCTTCTGAAGTCGTCACATGAAGACTGCATAGGACAGGGCTTTGGTATCATATCCTGACTCTATCTGTTATGAGGCATGTGACTTTGAGCACAGTATTTAAATTCTTTCATCCTCTGCCTCTTCATCTGTAAAATAGCAATTATCACATACTTAGCCCATTAAAGTTCTGGATAATATATACGAAGCATATATACATATGAAGTACTTTTGAAAAGACAAGCAAAAGAAACATAAAAGCAGCAATCAGAGATTGCAATCAGAGATTGAGGAGCAAGAGGGATGCGGTACTATGAATGTCAAGGAAGGAGAGAATTTCCAGACTAGGAAATGGAACATAGACTCACATGGTACAGAAGGAGAAAGGAGAGTCAAGCTGAGAGAAGGCACTGGATTTTCTTACTAAACTGTCACTGGTGACCGCAACATTACGATTTCTGTGAAATGATAGGCACCCAAATCAGAATGTATAGGATTTAGATATAAGTGAGCAGTAAGAAAACAAAAGCACATACTGTTGACATAGTTTTCAAGAGTTTCAGTGGTTAAGTAAGAAAAATAGATAGCAAAAAAAAAAAAAAAAAAGAGCAGAACTGGAACAAGAGAAGGCCCTCTTTTTGTATGAAGGAAATGGAACCATACTGGAAGCGGGTAGGAAGTAATTACCCCCAGGGGGAGAAGATGCAAGGGGGAGTGCCCATGGAAACAGGAACAAAGAATCACAAGGGCTACATGGAGCTGAAACTTTGGAAGAATGAATACATTTCTGTTCTTATAGACAGATGGCACGGAGGGCATAGGAGCTAAAAGGACCATGTTACTGGATGGTACGGCCTCTAAGCGGAGAAGAAGCAGAGGAGTGAATGCCAAATGCAAATCAGAGTTACTAGCAAATCTGAGATATTTAGAAATGGGATGTGCAGATTTAACAGCATCAAACTTGGTAGGCTGAGAAGCCTTCAAAATAGGATTTATCTGTTCAGAAGATGGATTTTCCCAATATCCTATCCTTCTTGACTTCCAAAAAACAGAAATGCCAATTTATTTTTCTTTAGTTATTCTTTATATATTGTCAGTTCTCAAACAGGATGCAACACATCAGATCAGGTTTCTCCTTCCTACACTGCGGCTGAGTTTCTGATACATTATTCTAAGATGTTTCTCAGGTCACTCGTTACTTTGAGATTTCTTTAGGTATTCCTAAACTCTTGAGTCACAAACTGGTGGATATTTTCACAGTTGGCTAGTCAAATCTACCGTGTGTGGAATGTATTCATTTAATTCTTAGTAGAAAACCTTAGGCTGCTGTTTCTATGAAGACCACTAACAGGATGTAGTTAAAAATCAACCAACTCCCTGATTGATGTAATAGGTGCTCATATTGGAATAAACTATCCATCAGAGTTTACCTTCTTCCCTCCCCCCTCCCTCCTTTCCCCTTCCCTCCCTTTCTCCCGCAATCCATTGTCTGCACCCTCCAGAAGGCCTGAGCTGTACAACGGAAATGGTCACAAAACAAGTTATCTCCATCATGGCCTCCAAGCCCCTTACACCACTCCATTCATCAGCTGGCATTCTCAAACCTCCAGGTTCTAAAGAAGTCTATTTCTGAGATATCTGGCAATGGCATATAATAAACAATGCCAGAGTGAATTAAAAACAGACTAATTTAACAAGCAATTTCTTTCCCCTACACTGTTTAAATTTACATAATAAACTGGCTATAATATTTAGCATACTTTTAATGTTTCTCATTTGTTTACACTACAATTTTGTGCTTCAGACTTGTCCACTCACTAGAATATTGACTGGCCAACAAAGGGTACAGAACAGCAAATATTCCACTGGTAATAATTACGTGGATGTGAAGGAAGTGAGGGATAGATCTACTGTATTTTTCTTGTTACTTGCAAACTTAATATTCTATTAAAATGTATGAGATGACAAAATCTCAATGAACTCTTTAAAGCTGTTGCTAGCAAATAAAGTATTCTGCCGAAGTATTAATATTAGCATCATTAAAATAGGTTTATCAAGTGCACATTTATCTCCAGATTGGAAACAACAGCAACCTAGAGGAGACAAATGCCCTTGTGTCTTGTGGTATGAAAAACTAACAGCCGTTCTAGAGCCACATAAAGTCTTCTTTTGGCTTTGCAACTAAAACAAACAAACAAAATTCCTGAAGCCACAGTTATAAGATGTAATAAGAGTAAATGAGTATATTTTTCATCACTTTGGGGTCTGAGAAGAAAACATTGCAGAGTTATCTCGATAAGGAAAGAGCTCAGATATTAAAATGCATTAACTTTACTTTAATTGATTTAAACAGATCCAGAGCTTTCAAAATGCACATGATGTTATTTCTCCATTAGTGGACAAAATAGATCTGTTTTAGATTGCCAAGCTCCATCTCTGTAGCTCTTGTCTGGTAGGGAGAGAAAAACCTCTCTATTTCTTGTTACAACACTCTTACAACGCCCCCCCCCGCCCCCACCCCAAAACACAGGAAACCATACACATGTATTTGCTGTACCTAAATAATTTTCTTTATCCTTTCCTCAAAATGTCTTTGAGTAACATCAATACATTGTTTTCCTGCAGCTCAGTCAGGGAACAATAACAACAGATCACATGACTTGAGTTTTTTCTCTGTGGCAAGCACTGTGTTCCACATGTTACTTTGTTTAATCTTCAAATGACCTTTTGAGGCAGATCTTGTGATTATCTCTATTTATACAGATGAGGAAACTGAGGCAAAGAGAGGTTGAGAAATTCACCCAGATGGTGAGCAGGTGAGATAAGTTATGGAGTCAGCAGGAGGGTTCTTGGACCTTTGCTCTTTACCAAAATTTCGTGATGTAGCTTCTCAAGGGGGGATAGTTACATCAAAGGCCAATGTCCAAGTTTCTCTTATACACCCTGAAAATAAAACATTTACATCAACCCCTCTCAATCTTCAGCTGAATTTGTTTCTTCCATCAGTTTCCTCTTCTCTGTTATGCTCTTTGTTTCTACAGCATGATTTTTAAAAGTCAAAGATGAGTTGTTGAAGGGTAGAATCCACTGAAAAGACTCACAAGATATCACATCCAATCTCCTATTCAAGAAGAAGACACTAAAGCTCAAAGAAGGAGAGTGACTTCTCACAGAACTTTGTGATGGCAGAGTCTACTTTAGATCCTAGATCTCCTTACTGTTATTTTTAAAAACATGTTTATGGTGTCCAAAAGAAAAAAAAAAAAGAGAGAGAGAGAGAGAAGTATAAGTATAGGCTTCCATTTCAACTAACTTCTTTTAAATGAGTATTTCAATTTTTGGTCAAAACCCAGCAAAAGTCCCCTGTTCTAATATGAGAAGAATGTGAGCATTTTTTGATATTTCTCTGGCAGTTGAATTAAATGATGATGCCTCCTCTGTGTCCCTTGGTTCATACAAAATATTTTTTTCTAGAGTCCCTGTGGATTAGAGTTCTACTTTTAATCTTGGGTTCACTAAGCACCTGTCAGGGCCATAAAGAAATGTTAGAAACATATGCTGATTCTCAGGAAGGTAATGTCCTAGATGATGAAGAAATATGCCACCGCCACCCCCATGCCTAGTGTACCTCTCCACATGCAAGAATCAGCAAATGAAAGAATCCATGTTAGCACACAGTGTGAAAGCCAAAACTCTCTATGTCTTTAATAATCTTAAAACAAATGCTATTGAATGAATTGCTTTAAGTGCTTTGTTTATTTAGGGAAATATTTCCAAAGGAAGCTTTCCTATATGGGACCATGAAAAGCCTTTTATAAGGATATTAATTATACGCTGAAAGTTAAAAGTATCATTGAGCAAGAGTACTGCTGGATAAAATACCAATATGCCATCTTACAGATCTACTAATTTAGGCTAGTACTGATCCTAGATTTCCAGCTGAGAACTGGAATTATTTAGCAATTATTTAGCCGAGCATAAATATTTAGAGACAGTTTTTGCTAACAAATCTTGCCTCTAGGAGCCAGGCCCATAACAATATTCTTGGCGCTGGTTTTCCACACATAAATCAAGCGTCTAACTTCACACCTTCTCTATTTCATTTTTACTATTTTGTGTGTGTACCATTGCTCTTTTTTATTTCTGGCCTCTTTTTGTACCACCCTGTGGGATGAAAACCCAGCCGACTTCGCGTGGCCTGTGCTGAGAGTCTGAAAAACTACTCACGAGAAACAGATTGGGTTCTTTTTGAGGATTCAATTTTGGATTTGTAATGTTTATGATAGTTGGGGAGTTTCCAGGTCTGGAGTCTCACTTTTATAAAAGGTGCTTGCTGTTACACATTCTCTCGTTCCCTCGTTTTGTGTATGTGCATACATGTGCACAGGTATATGTCCCTGATTTATGACATGAAAGGCTATTAAAAACATTAGGATATTTATTGACCTCCAAGAGATTCCTATTTAAATTGTGAATATGAAATCAAGTGTTCAAAGCAATATGTACCCTTGGGTGGTGCCGGGTAGACTTTCCTGTATCTCGTGTTTTTTAAGTGCTATGATTCCTGTTAACTTGTATCCTTTGAAAGTGTTTGGCCTCTTAAACAGTTCACTGATTTTCCCACTCTTTGGTAAAATTTCATTAGGAGCGTCACTGATCGCAGCACTCCAGCTGAGTTCTCTATATATGGTAAATAAATCATGTGAATAACAGTCCTCAATTTCACATTAATTGTTTGGAAATCTCCGCATCAAACATTTTGTTAAAAATCTAGAAAAAAATAAGTGTAGCTCTTTTGTCGCCGTCGTCATTGTTTTGTTTCAGAGTGATTTGTTCTAAATACAGCGTAACAGGCAGATGACTGGTTTGTGACTAGAGTATCTTTTCTGAGATGAAAAAGCAATACAAACGCTCTCCGAAAGGATGTCAACCAGGCACAAAGCAACACAGGGACCATGGAATGGGTGTACCTGGGGAAATCCTTATCACAAATTGGATTGACAAGGAGAGCTCCATTCCTTCCCCAGCACACGTGTCTCTGAAAAGCTGAAAGGGAATCACAGTGCTTCAGGAACGAGAACTGGGAATTGTCTATATATGAGAGTTTCAAATTGCTCAGGCATTAAGAGAATAAGAACACGAAATGCAAATACTGCAGGAATGAAGGGGGAGAAGATAGGGCAGAAAACTCACAATCACTGAGAAATAGAACCAGAATCTGGAGCCATAGGCTGCAAATGGATTTAGGGAGATCGCTTGTGGAAGGCAACTAGCTCTCATCCATCCCGTTCACAGCTGACTCTGTGCATCTGAACAGAAAGGGAAGATGGGAATTCCTTCGAAATCTGATAGAGCATGAAAGTGGAAAACCTGTTTAGACCCTACTGGTCAAGATCTTTCCCACTTGTGCAAAAAACTACCACGCTGGAACGAAAACTAAAAGCCAAGCTAGGTCGTCTGTAAGAGTCATTGGAACGGTTAAAAATTCAGGGTTTTGATTTTTCATGCAGTAGCCCCTTGTCTCTTCTAGAAATTTAAGATACCAATGCTTCTATTACCTCAAAGGTTTTACCTAGCACGAAGATAAAACTATGAACTTCATTCCACAAAATTCACCAAGAAATGTGGTCAGATTTCTTTACGGTTCCCTTGGGTTACTTTTTCATTTCAGAACTGCCTTGCAAGTTAAGATCATGGTGAATTGTACCCATGTTTTTATTTTTAGAAGAAGGATTCCAAAATCTCTGTTTTAAAGGGTTTCTATCCAATCAATTATGCCCCTTCCCCCGATCATTTTATTATTATTCTGATAAACCCACTCTTTCAAGCTATGGGATGTGTGTAAGTTACCAATTTTCAAAGTTATATGAATAACTACACATATTTCACATGAAGATTCCTGAAGATGAGAACAGTGAGCCCCATGGTGGTGAAAGCACTAGCTAACAAGCACAAAAGCAATTTTAAGACCAAACCCAGGGGCAGAAGCAGCAGCCTGGATTCTTTCCATGTTATGTTCTCTCTGTGCTCTCAAGGATGAAGCGGAATTGGGATATTTGCATAGATTGGTGTCAAGGAAGCTTAAACCTTGGGATATCAAGATGTAAGAAATCCGTCTTATTGACTTCTCAAAAGAAAGCAAGAGCTTGCTCATAAAATGAACAATGTGAGATCATGGAGTTTGCCCCTGAAGCACTAGCTCCCATATTTTCTCTTTCTCCCCACTCTGTAGAGCATAGTAAATATTCTTAAGAAGAAGAAAAGTGCTCCTTTCACAGAGCTGTGACTGATCCACTGATTAGCGCATCAGAATGGGAGGCAAGATAACCGGATTAGGAGGTTAAACGCTGCCCGTGGCTGTTAGGACCATGGGCTGCCTCATTACCCTGCATCTAGACCCTGATCGATCGTTGCTTTCTAAAATAGAAACAACCCTGCCCCACTATTTTGCTGATCTGACTTCCCTTCTTCATAATGGTGTTATCTGCAAATCCCACAGAACTCTTACCAAGGGGCTCCTTATGTGCATACTGTGCACTGTGCCTTCCGGACTGCCAGCAACACAGAAAAGAGGAAGCAGACTGTTATGAAGAGCGAGGGCTCTGCTACTGGTTAGACCTGAGTTGGTTCTTGAGTGAGTGACTGAAATTCTCTAAGCCTCAGTTGCTTCCTGTGTAACACGGAGCTACTACTGCTGTCTCCAAGGGTGATTAGGAGTATTCTATGTAGTGTAATAGGAAAAAAAATGCCTGGCTCACAATAAACTTGCAATAATGCTTGCTATTGGTGTCATTATTCTTAAATATGTTCAATAATATTTTTAGAATCGTTGCATGACCAAACGGGGAACAACTAGGCAAAGGCCTCTGCCCTCAAAGTTGAAAGTGTTTTTTCTTAAAAGGTGGACCCGTGTTTTCTCTCGTGGCTCTGAAAACTCCCCTAAGATTTTAATGTTCTACACACAGCTGGCCCTGAAGTGAGATGGGCTCCTACCCTGGAATCCTTTGTCTTTTTACCGGAAGCTAAAAGTGAAAGGCTCGGATATGCTAGTGCTCCCTGGAAGAGCAAAGCAAAAACAGTAATACTAATTAGTAGCTACCAGAGCTGTTCAGCATGGCAATAAGCTGTAAATTTATGGTTTTGTTAAGAGTCAGGATACATTTGAAATCTTTTATATAATATTAGATATGAAAATACACACCATCTGGACCTCTTGCTGGTAGCCTTGAAATGTCTACATCTCACAGGAATCAAACCCATTTTACCTGCTAGGGAATAAAACACCTGTTTCACATATTACTTCACACTGGGTGATGAACATTTCTACCATCTCCAGCCAGAAAGAAAAAATGAAACTGTGGCTTCACATTGTTTAGTAGATTTTAAAAAGCTAGCAGGGTTGGGAGCTGTTTTACTATCTGGTAGGAAGAAGGCTCTGCAAATCTCCCCTGTATTAATAGTAGCTCCCTAATAATTTGGGGGAGTTCTCTGCAGCCCTGCTTAGTATGGATAAAAATGCATTTCCCTCTCATTATAAATCTGTTTATGAAAACACTTAGTGAAATGAGCCAACTGCATCTTGGCTGCTCGTTGCATCTTGTAATAGATGGTCCCAAAGTGGATAGAAGGCTGTAATTCACTGGAGGAACTCTGCTGATGACATAAAATAGTTGAACAGTTTATGAATAGCCCTAGAATCTTGAAAGAGAGTGAGGCTTTGCATTCTTTCCTAGGACATCTGCTGTTATTCTATAGATATCCTCCTGCAAACTTAAAAAAAAAAAGCATCCTTAGCATATCTTTCCTTTACACTTTCCATAAATCCTTTTGTTCTTCAGCCCAAATCCAACTGCCTGAGAGGGAATTAGGATGCATTTTTTAAATATAATCATAATACCATTTTTTCTCTTAAAAATATCTTTAAATATTCAGTCATTCTTAATGTTTCCAATTGTTTTATTATTTTTTAAACCTTGTTTGAATCAGAATCCAAAGATGATGCATACATCGAATTTCCTCTTCATTTATTCCTTGCATGGTTATTTGTTGTATAACGATTCCTAGAGTCTGGATTTTGCTGATTGTGTCCCTGTGGTGTCCTTTAATGTGCTCTTACGTCCTCTGTATTTTTATATATTAGTATATAGTATATATAGTATATTCTGTATGTTAAAGGCTTGATCCAATCCAAGTTTGATTTCTTTGGTAAAACGATTTCATTGATGGTCATATGGCTATAAAAGAAAAAAAAAACCCTTCTTCTGTTACTTGGCAATATGACATCTTTATTTGAAAATTCTCAGCAGAATATGGCAGAAATGGAATACTCACAAAAAAGAAAAGTCAATGCGACATTATGTTGGTTTTCGTTACCATTTCCATTTAATTAAGAGAAATAGAAGTAAAAGGTACTGGTGTGTGAAGAAAGGGGAATCTGCAATGTTCAATGTACAACTATTCAGGATTTGGATAACTTTACAATCATTCAAGAACAGACAGGAAAACATCAGCACAATGATGATGTTGAAGGAGAAATAAGAAAAACCCCGAATAGGTTAAAATGACATGCAGAACATTGCAGGAACTTGGAAGAACTCTCTGTGATATTCATGATGAGGAAGTCCTGTTAATGCTCCCAGAAAGAAACTCATTAAAAAGGCAAGTAAATAGAATTCAAAACAGACATTGACCTCCAAACCCAACTACATTATATGGAATTGAAATTCCAGAGGAATATAAAGTGACCTAATCGGAGAACCATTTCTTATGCATGATTCTGGTGCTCGAGATGACAAAAGAATTTTTATTTACTCACATATGATAATATTCGATATTTAGGTGCCAGTACCACATTATCTACTGATGGCACCTTTAAGGCAGCACCAACACAGTTTTCTCAGTTACTTATTGTGCATAGTGCAGTATTGGGTTATACCATGCCATTGATTTAAGAACTAACAATGAAAAGGCGAGAAGACACAGATGTATGAATGAGAAAGTACTTTCATTTGCACAGGGAAGAAATCTCGACACTAACCCTTAATTGTACACACAGAATTTTGAGATTGCAAATATGAATGCAATTCAATTACTCCTACCAAATACACAAGTAGAAGAATGCTTGTTTCACTTTTCACAGTCACTGTGGTGAAAAAATAGCTTCCTTGGGTCTAACACGTGAGTATGTGACAACAAAAAGTAATAACCATAAATGTGCATCCATGTTGTTTGGACTTCCATGTGTACTTTTGGAAGATGTAAATGAAGCTTTTAGAACACTGTAGAGAATGCAGAAGAAAATGTAGATGACTTAACATGAGGATTATGTTGAGAGAGTACATGTCTGCAGAAGGCATGGCAGAGGTAGAAAACGAGAATTTCCAAGATTTCTACCGGAAACTTGGAACATTTATAGATCATTACCGAATAACAATCATAGAATGAACAATGCCATGGAAGGCTGCCATAGAAAATTTCAGAAGTTTATAGTAGTGCATCATCCTTCAATTTGAAGATTTATTAATTTACTGAAGTGTTAAAAGATGAACAGCAAAGCAACAAACAAGTGATCACCCAGGTTCCTGGTGTAAATATTTGTATTATTTAATGAATTATGGCCCAAATGTCTCAGTGGATGGTTTGGACAGGATCAAACATCTTGCAATGGTGTAATATACATAGTACATACATGTTCCAATATATGATACATATACATGACACATTATATTATCTGACAAATATAATATAGGTCTATATATTGTAAATATCTATTCTCATTATTATATTTCATTTTCGGAGCATTTCCCAATCATTCTTTGCACATAAATCTCAATCTCAGAGTATGTTTCCTGAGTTATTTGACCATATATTTATTTTGACGTGTTATTTGCACTTGCTTTCATGAAATGTTTCTGATTATATCTTTTGCCCATTTTTAATTAATCGGGTAGTTGATTTCTTTCTTATGAATTGTGAATGTTATATATTCTGGAGATTAATTCTTTGTTAATTATACTGCAACTATCTTCTTTCACTTTCTGGCTGATCTTTTTATAATCTTTATGGTGACTTGATAAGCAGGTGATCTTATTTTTAGAGTAGTTTAATTTGTTGGCCCCTTCTTACATTGCTAATGCCTTTCTGTTTTATTTAATACAGACTTCTACACCTTTAGGTCATAAATATAATCTTCATATTTACTTTAAAATATTATATTTGGTCTTTCATATAAATTTTAATCTTTAGGTAATTAATTTTTGTAAAGAGTGTTAGGGATTCAATTACATTTATTGCTAAAAGGATCTCAAATCTATACTTGCCGAACTCTCTTATTTCTAATAATTTGTAATTTGGGGAAATTTTTCTATATTGAAACTATACCCTTTTGAAAATTACACTTTTGTTTCTTTCTTTCTGGCCCTTAGATCACCTACCCTTTTCCCAGTTTTATTCCACTGACTAGGAATTAAAATTCAGTCTTAGATAAAATAGGTAGTGGGCATTCTTATCTTGTTTCTGATTTAGAGGGACATTCTCTCATTGAGAAAGATATTTGCCTTAACTTTTCTGTGACAGTCTTTATCAGGTTAAGTACATTTTAATTCCTAATTTGCTAAGGGAATTTATCATTATTGAATACTAAAATATATCAGATGCCTATTTTGCATATATTAAGAAGATCATATATATTTTTTGTTAATATTTTAATGGCATAATAGACATTAATAGGCTTTTATAATGTTACACTGTCTTTGTATAAGTGTAATAAATTCAACTCGATTATGATACATTATCTTTTTTTATATGCTTCTTGAATTATTTTGCCCATATACTGTTTTAAAAGTTTTTATCTATGTTCACATATAAAAATGACTTCTCCTATACTCTCTTTTGTCTGGCTTTGATATTAAACTTGTACTGGATGCATAAATTGAATTGGAAAATATTTGTTCTTTTTTCTATGTACTGGAAAGTTTAGGTTAAGTTTAGAATTATTGTTTTTTGAAAGTTTTGTAGACTCACTTAAAAAACCATCTGGGACTTGTGCTTTTTTGTAGAAATGTTTTTAACTACTGATTAATTTTTTAGAGGTTATTGGGTTATGCAGACTTTCTAATTCTTGAGAAAGTCTAGTCAGTTACATTTCTCTAGAAATTCTCACATTTTGTGTAAGCTTTAAATTTATCATTAGGTTGTAGTAGTTACATGTTTGTTTGAAAAGAATGTGTTTTCTTCTATTGCAATATTCCACGAATGTCCAGAATCACAAAATTCTTAAGTTGTGCTTTTCAGATAGTCTAGCTTTGCTAATAATTTGGCCATTTGTAAGAGGTATATTGAAACATTTCATTATGATCACGGGTATCTCATTTTCACCTTGATTTCTACCAAATATTGATATATTTGTTTTGAGATGTTTTAATGAAGTATAGACATTTAGGTGTTCTTATCTTCCTCACAAATTGAAGCTTTTAATTGAAGAGTAGGCTCCCTCCGTGGAATAGCCCATATCCAATAACTACAGTGCACTTTGTGGTTGGTAGAATTCTAAAATGTCCCTCATGATCTTCTGCCTCCTTGCTTCACACACTCAGCATAATTCCTAAAAATATGAATGTGATGGCTTTTATCCCATGTTTGTGTTATGGCACAGTCGACCTTAAGAACGAGAGATGATCTGAGTGGGCCTAACCTAATCACACAAGCCTTTCAAAAGTGGAGAAGTTTCTCTGGCTGGGAACAGAAATAGAAGTCAGAGAGATTTGACACAAGGGACAACGGGGCAAGAACCCGGTCCCTGGTTAGCAGCCAGCAAGATGACACAGACCTCAGTCCTAGACCAACAAAAAGAATCAATTATGCCAATAACCAGATGCTGGAAGTAAATCTCTCCCTATTCAAGCCTCCAGATGGGACTCAACCTTCCAATACCTTAATATCAGCTTTTTAAGACCCTGAACACAGAGCCTAGACAGACTTTGGACCCATGGAAACTGTAAGATAATAAGTTGATGTTTTTTAAGTCTGAGTTTGTGGTAATTTGTCATGCAATAATAGAAAATCAATGCACTCTATCCTTAGAAATGTGTTTTGTCTTTACATCTATTTTGTTTGTTAATATTATAGTCCCTTTTGTTAGTATTATGGGTGTATGTTTTCCATCTCTTTATATTCAGCTTTTCTACAGTCTTATAATTTGAGTGTTATTTTGTAAATAGTATATGCCAAAACTTTAAAATCCCAGCTAAAGATCTTTGTCTTTTAACTCGAGAATTTTGTCCAAACACATTTATTGTAATTATTAATATGTTTGAACTTGGGTCTATTATGATCTTTTCTGGGCCTTTTTAAATGCTTTTTTCTCCCTTCTACCCTTTCAAAATGAATTAGCATTTGCTTTTTGTTTTCTTATTGAATAGTTTCTCCAATATTGGTTTAAAAGTTATATACTCTAATTCTATTCTTTTGGTGGTTACACTTGAAATTTTACTATGCATATTTAAGAAAAATATTGGCATGATCATGAATTTGTATGTCATTCTTATACATGAAGCTATGAAAATTTTCCTATATTGTTTACATTTAGTAAACATGTAAACAAAGTAAGAGGATTCCTGGCGATTCCTAGCCTTCTCACTTCACTTTCTCTGAAAAAAAGGGAGAGAGGATGTCTTCTTATTCTTCCCACCCTTGCTCTGTCCATGATGATGTCATCTTATGCAGGAGGAGCTGAATTCCAGAATTCTTGTTTGTTACATGCCACTGGGCAAGATACTCATCTATCTTCTTTGAGCTTTACTTTGCTTATCTATAAAATGGGGTTAGTAAAACTTAGCTTATTGGGGGTTTTGTGAGGAGTACATGAGATAATATACATATAGCATTTTAGATAAATGTCTAGCATTCAGTAAAATCATTATTTTATTCAGTATTGCTTTTCTTATTTGTATCATAACTTCCTTTTGCTTATACAACTTCTCTCTTCTTAAGACTATGTGTGTGTTTATGTATGTCTTGTGTTCATATCATATTCCATTTTGTCTTGCTAAATGATGCCTCCAAATTAGACAGTCTATTAAAGGCCTTTCTGTAGAGGATTTAGAGCGCAAAGGCTATCTCTGTCAAGTGGAAAGTGGTCCCTATTTGAGTGCAAAGGCTATCTTTGTCAAGTGGAAAGTGGTCCCTAGGGAGCACCATTCTGTATGTTCTCATAATACTTTTGAATATAACATGTCATGGAATGAGTGAGCAGCCATAAATGATAACTCTAAGGAAAGTGTTATCACTGTTAACAGCCTACAAGGACAGGGCAATTTCAATAAGCTCATATAAATTGGATACAATACAAGTTTTAACCTATGTATCTGGACTTAAGTAAAAGCCAGTGGAGAGCATTGCTTCAAATTAGGCTTTCAAAAAAAGATTCATAAGATTTTAGTAGCTTTCTAAATTTGACCATGAATGCTTATACCTTTTAATTTAGTGGACTTGAAATGCTTGTCTTCCAAGTAGCATGTTGTAAGAAGGTTATTTCTGGACCTTCTCTGCATGTATGTATAAAATTAGCATCCTTCTTTGGCAACTGAACCTTTTCGCTTCAATGCTAACCCAACTCATCGGATTGTTATAAGTGAAGACTAATTAAATGTTCTTCTGCTTTCAGCTTAAACTCTTTATTGGCACAGACACCTAGGGGTCAAATTTGAACACTGTGAGTCAAATAAATGATCAGCAGTACTACAATTACCTCGGAGCATGTAAAGTTCTTTTAAAAACCAACAGAATTACTGCTTTATGACAGCATAAAAACCACAATGTAATTATAATTGTTGATCCTCAAAGATTCAACTGATGTGTAAAAAGAAGAACTCTGCTTATAGGGTGCCTCAGACCTTCACATCTCTTTCTTTCCTGAAGTTGAGCAGCTGCAATGTAAGCAGCCAAAAAGGCTGCCTTCCACAGGAACAACGAAAGCCATCCCTGCTGCTGCCAAGATAGCTAGAACCCATGCAGGTAGAGAGGCCAACGCTGTTAAAAGCATGCGAAACGTCGCTACACAACAGCATAAAGAGACCTGTCCTGGGCCTCTACTGCCAGGGGCAGGCAGGAGAGTCCTTTGAAGACTGAAAGACACACAGAAAACCATGTTGTTTTCATTTTTCAAGGAACCGGTAACATTACAGGCAGGAAAATGTTGAATGTGGGAATAGATAAGCAATAAAGCAAGGTTTCATTGTATTTCTCCTTTCAAAAGATTCACCAAAATGAGAAAATTAAATCATTCTGCAGCAAGGCCTCATGAAAAAAAAAAAAAAAATCTATGGAGTGCTTGAGGAAGAGAGGTGTATGCAGAAGCTGGGCTCATTTTGTTTTTAGAAATCTATATAGTGTTGGTGCCTTTGTTCCAAGGCACTTTGAATTATTAATTTTATTTAATTATTCTTCCCAATAGCCTTATGAGGCAACACCATTTTACAGATAAGGAAATGAAGGTAAGGCAAATTTCAGAAATAATAAGAAATAATACTCATGTTACTTCTATCACTAGTCAGGTATTAATGTACCAAACATTGAATGAGTGAATTAGAAAACATTATATCACTAAATATGGGCAACAATCACAGGGATAGGTCACACGATCCCAATGTCACAAGTTAGAGGAGACAGAAGTAGAGAAGTATAATAATTTCTCCTAAGAGCAAGTTGCAAGGGAATAGCAGAGTCGGAATTCGAACTCGAGCTTGTTGAATTCTGAAGTCTTGTAGATACATAACTGTCCCCATCATGGCTGGTGGTCCGGTGCCAAAGCAAAAACTTGGATGGCTCCAACAGATCCTCTCTTTGTGGCTGCTACACAGGTGCTGGAGCCCATCACATGACCCATCATAATGAGTTCCAGCCTTCTGCGTTGGTTGCTTTTGCTGCCTCTGGCGTAAACTGCTACTCAAGCCTCCACATCTCTTTTAAGATGTAAGGGAGGTCAATGGCCAGCTTGGATCATTTTCTGGGGACTTTGGTGTTCTTTGTAGTTATTCCCATTGCCCTTTCCTCAAGGTACAAGCCTGCCCTAGGCATGGCTGGTAAACACAGGCTGTGGGGACCATTCTCCTTAAGCCACTCAACCCAGCCTGGCTCTTCCTACCCTCATGGTGATTTATCTGCGAGATCTTCTTGCCTGACTTTGGGTTTTAGAGACTTTTTTTTCTCTAATCCAATGATTTTCTGAGGAATTCAGTATCCCGTAGCAGTGGTGGGTTATTCCTGCTATGGACTCATCAGAGAAGAAAGGCAGCATCTCCCTCATTTCTCTCAGGTGAGAGATGTAAGCGTTGTGTTTCTAAAGGATTGACTTTTTACAGAGGTGAGTGGTGGTACGGGAGTGGGGGTGGGGTGATAACAGTGTTTTCTATTTCAGAGCAAATAGAGAATATGAATCCTGGTTTCACTACTGTTTGACCTTGTGCAAGTTACTGAACCTCTCTGTGCCTCAGTTTTTTTTTCATTAGTCAAACAGAGATAATAGCACTTACTTCATAAGATTATTGTGAGAATTACATAAGTGAAAACATGTAAAGTGCTTGGAATATGTTTTTTGACCCATAATAAGCCTTATGTAGTGTTTGTTCAATACAATAAAGAGAAGCTCTATCAAGGTGTTTCTACCATATTGTCATAAGGGAGGATGAGAAGAAGCTTTATACTTCAAGGACTAAGGTGATTCTGGCTCTGAATGATTCTAGAGTCTGGGATTTAGGCGACGGAAAATTATAAGTACTACAGGAGACAGAGGCCAGATTGTCATGCATGATATAACACAAACTATATACTTGGTTTTTGTCCCTGGTTGGAATCTCTGGAGTAATAAGTGTCTTTTCTATGCTAATGAGATGACTGGTGGCTGAGAATGAAACAGGTCACCAGAAAGACCAAAGCATGATTAGGGGATTGGAACTTTAAGCCCCATCCCTGACCTCCAACCTCCAGGGAGAGGAGAGGGGATGGAGATTGAATTAATTATCATTGGCCAATGATTTAATCAATCGTTTCTACATAATGAAACCTCCATAAAACTCCTAGATGACGAGATTTGGGGACCTTCTGAGTTGGTGAATACATCAGATGTTGGGACGATGATACACCGGGAGACAGCATGGAAGCTCCCGCACCCCCTTTTGATGCCTTAAGAGAGAATACTCATAAAAAGAGGTGGAGTCATCTTCTGAAAGGACATTTCCATCACTCTAAAGCACCGAACTTGGTTTCTGCCATACACATCCAATATGGTGGCTGCTGGATGTTGAAATTCAACACATGTAACAACTCACTAAGATATCAAGCTGAGAGAGCACTCAGAGATTGATGCTTTTGTTCTCCTAGGAACTTACTGAAGGTCTTGGATGAGGTGGGAATCTCCATTTTTAGAGGTGACAGACTTAGGTCTAAATGTTTCAGTTATCTGAAATAACAGATGTTTGTTATGGTCCTCAGAATAGCATGATGGTTAAAAGGGCAGAGTCTGGTACTGGAGTACCTGGTTTCAAATCCTGACTTTATTGTTTATTGGCTGTGACACCTTGAGTAAGTTGTCTAACTTCTTTGAATTTCAGTCCTCCACTCCCTCTGTTACAAAGAGAACAATAGACACTTAATTGCTGTAAGGATTAAACATACAATGCACTTGTAATTCATAAATACAATGCACTTGTAATAATTCTGCCACATGATAAGTACTCAAACATTGGTTATCATTCTTTTTACTAGTACTGTTATTCTCCACCCTGGAGAATTTCTGATGCAGTCATTTTTGGCCATGCAGGTATGCATACCTGTGGCCCAGGCCATTGGCTTGTCTCTACATTAGATATTCACTGAGATATCCCAGCTGGAGTTTAGATTCTGTTCACCACTAGAGATCAGAAGAGGTATGACATTCTGAGTGGCATGTGGGAT
>NW_006432447.1:12038279-12039518 GCF_000325575.1 Pteropus alecto | reverse complement strand
CCCACACCCCCTCGCTCCCGCACCCCCTAAGTCCCGCACCCCCTCACTCCCGCACCTTGCCTTACACATCTCTTCCATTTGGCTCTTCCTGAGTCGTATCTTTTACAATAAATGAGTAAATATAACTAAAGTGTTTTCCTGAGTTCTATGAGCCGTTCTAGCAAATTGTAGAACCTGAAGACGGGATTGTGGGAATCCCGTTTATAGCCAGTTGGTTAGAAGTACAGGTGGTAACCTGAGACTTACAACTCGTGTCTGAAAAGGGGGAAGTCTTGTGGGACTGAGCCGTTAACTTGTAGGGGTCTGCTCTCATTTGAGGTAGGTAGTGTCAAAATGAAATTGAATTGCAGGACCCGCAGTTGGTGTCCAGAGAGTTGGAGAATTGATTGGTGTGAGGAAAACCCTACACATTTGAACCCTACAGAAGTTGTGTTGTAAAACTGTGCAGACAATGTGAACCCCTACAGGAGGTTGGCTGCATGGTGCCCATGTAGGCTAAGCTTTCAGGCCTTAAAGGTTCCAGGGTTTGAGGTTGCTAAGGAAGGAGTGGAATGACATCACAGCTGGAATTTTAAATAATCCACACATAGGCCTGAGCTAAAAACTACACAGAGGCCTGAGAACCTAGTCTCCCTTCGTTACTCTGGATTGCATAAATCCCTAAGATATTGCATGATTAAAAGTAGGAGAAGAGGGCCCTTGAAATTGAAAATTGACCATTGTTGAGTTCCTTATCAAATTTCTTGAGTGGTGGCTAGATCTACATTTAATTTGATCTATTTAAAACAAAGAAAAAAAGAATGTAACCTTTTCTCGCTCTCAAATCTATCAGTTATATTGATTTTTCTTTTTCTTCTTTAATCTTCCAGTTTCATAAGTATTAGGGACAACCTAATACTTGGATAATTTTGCCAAATATTATGGAATTTTATCATGAATCATGGGAAGCGGGAAGCAGCCAAGCAGCATGAAGTTAGGCTATTAGAGGAGAGTTATTTTACACCAAAATTTACCTTTCTGGAGGTAGAAAAGGTAGTGGAATATTCATTGCCTTCCTATCCCCTTTTGATGCCTTAAGAGAGAATACTCATAAAAAGAGGTGGAGTCATCTTCTGAAAGGACATTTCCATCACTCTAAAGCACCGAACTTGGTTTCTGCCATACACATCCAATATGGTGGCTGCTGGATGTTGAAATTCAACACATGTAACAACTCACTAAGATATCAAGCTGAGAGCG
>NW_006432447.1:11975577-12038131 GCF_000325575.1 Pteropus alecto | reverse complement strand
GTAATACAGACCTGAGGGTCTGCCCATCTGGAGTACCTGGTTTCAAATCCTTGCTATGTTCCTTCTTTCGTGTGACACCTTGAGTAAGTTGTCTAACTTCTTTGAATTTCAGTCCTCCATCCTCTCCCTCTGTTACAAAGAGAACAATAGACAATTGCTGTAAGGATTAAACATACAATGCACTTGTAATTCATAAATACAATGCACTTGTAATAATTCTGCCACATGATAAGTACTCAAACATTGGTTATCATTCTTTTTACTAGTACTGTTATTCTCCACCCTGGAGAATTTCTGATGCAGTCATTTTTGGCCATGCAGGTATGCATACCTGTGGCCCAGGCCATTGGCTTGTCTCTACATTAGATATTCACTGAGATATCCCAGCTAGAGTTTAGATTCTGTTCACCACTAGAGATCAGAAGAGGTATGACATTCTGAGTGGCATGTGGTATCAACTCCCAGAGTCTATTGGATCAGAAGATAAAAGAGCTTCCTGGGAGACTGGCGAGGAGTCATCTGAGACACAAACTCACTATGGGATGGGAACAGAATCATCACATACATGCCACAGCTGAATAACAGTGGCCAAGTTGTTGGAGATGAGGAGAGGTTATTTTGAACACATCGGGGGTGTCGGGGGAGGCTATTCTCCTTTCCCCATCTCCCTTTGTTATCGAATCCTACAAAAAAAAATTGGGGATATGAGAAAAACCAAAAGCACCATTTTCATGGAAACCTCTGTTAGGCTGTTAGGAATCCTCAGGAAGCTCCCTAATGTAATTGTTTTCCTTTCTCTTGAGAATAGAAGGTATTAATGGATTGTGACCAATTTTGTTCCTTTTAAGCAAAGGAAGCCTAAGAAATACCAATCAGATTCCTAACAGCTGTTCATGGGGGGAATGTGAATGTTTTTACTGTGGGCAGGAAACGTCTATTCCTTTCTCTTGGTGATGAAGCTAGTCTGGGAGGTTGGTGAGGACTGAAAGAAAGTGCAATTGAGTCTGCTCATCCAGGGTGGTCAAAGTAAACTGAACAAGTCCCTTGCTCCAAAGCTTTCAGGCCTAATGATTTTTCAGAAATTTTGGCCTGGCTGATCTGCATTCATATTTCAAAATTATGATCTGATAAAAACGAACTGGAAATTTAAGCAAACATAATCTGTTGGGAGGATCTATGGGAAGAACCAGGGATTATGGAAGTTCTCATACTCTGCGTAATCGGGAGAACCCTACACTATGGGAACAGAATCATCACATACTTGCCACAGCTGAATAACAGTGGCCAAGTTGTTGGAGATGAGGAGAGGTTATTTTGAACACATCAGGGTTATTTTGAACAATTCGTGAGAATCTTACGGGAAGAACTCTATGTTTATAATAAAGCTCTACGGTCCTAACTTCTCCTTCCATTAACTTCCTTTTCCCCTCTATAAATACCCCTCCATTTTGGCACAGAGGCCAGAGTGTGCACGTGGCTTGACATGTCTGCATGTGGTTGCAACCTTTTTTTTCCCCCAAATAAATCCTTTTTGGTGACGAAACATCTAGTCAGCAGATCAGAGTGCGAACTTTCAGTCATTCAAGAGAAGTAAATTCTGGAGATTTACTATACAGCATAATGCTCATAGCTAACAATACTGGATTGAATACTTAAAATTTGCTAAGAAGGTAGCTTTTATGTTAAGTGTTCTTATTATACATAAAAAATTACAACGACAATGACAACAACAACAACAATAATAATAATAATAATAAAAGGGGTGAGAGAAAACTTTGAGAAGGGATGGATATGTTTCTGGCCTTGATGGTGATGATAGTTTCACAAGTGTATACTTATCCCCAAACTCATCAAGTTGTATATATTAAATATGTACAGCTTTCTACATGTTAAATATGCCTTAATAAAAAAGTTTAAAACACAATAATATAAAGTAAAAAAAATTTTGGTGGAATATTTTTCTCTGCCCCTTTCCAAGATGGAAATGTTTCCTCACCTGGGCATCTTTGCCTCTGGCCCAAGTCCAGAATGATAGCAGAGGCCTCTGAAGACAACTGTGCCAGCCATTTGTTTTTCACCTTTATTTCA
This sequence comes from Pteropus alecto, assembly GCF_000325575.1. Taxonomy (NCBI): domain Eukaryota; kingdom Metazoa; phylum Chordata; class Mammalia; order Chiroptera; family Pteropodidae; genus Pteropus; species Pteropus alecto. The sequence continues at coordinate 12,036,043 of NW_006432447.1, read as the reverse complement.
AATAGATTTTTACCTACAAGAGTGCAGTGATAGGCTCTCCTCTCCCTCTACTCAAACTTTTAATCTGTTCTGCCCTCTGCTTTTTACTCTTCCTTCAAAAGAGGTGTTCACAAAGCCCTGGTATAAGATAGAGGAATTTATCTTAAGGATAACACACTCTACTCCTCGGAAAAGAATGAGGCAAAGTAACAGTTAGTTACTCTGAGAATAAGAATAGGAAGCTGATGAGACACACCACATCTGCTTGAGGCATGGGATCTGGCTTCCCCTGAACTCCAGCCTGTTTTCGCATTGTGACTGGCCAAGGAACTAGAAACCAAAAGCTGTGGCCTGGCCGGGATGCAGTGTGAATAGAGTGCAACATAGATATTTTACAGAAGATTAGCTCACAATGCCCCTGGAAATAAAGAGCTCTAACAGGGCCTGGGGTCAGAAAGCCTGCAGGTCAGTTACCCTCTAGGGCTTGGGTTTGGTCCCAGGCATATTCCTTGATGGTTAACTTTCTGAAATCCAGTAAAATCTCTTGTTCTGGTGACTTATTGATGAATTTGTCTACAGGCCACCTCTCAGGGAGCTTTTTAAAACTTCTACATATCAAAGGTGTTGAATTTTACATTCCTTAAATAGAATGCTTCAATTTATTGTCGAATGCCTTGATGGTTGCCCTATTTATCTGATATTGCTAATCTGACTTAATCTAACTGAATTTTTTTTTAAAAAAAAAAAGGCTGTTTGGTGCCACAAAATGCAAGGGAATCTTCTTCTCTTTCTAACTACAAAGCTTGTTGCTTAATTGTTCAAATATTTGCGGGTTTGGCGAGGTGAGTACTAGTTTGTTGTTTTAGTATAAAGCTGGAAAGGTTAGGAGGGTGCTAAGAAAATTGGGCCTAAGTGCACGTGACGGGCTAAATTCTTGGGAGAAGCAGAGGCTCTAGCTGATAGGACTCCACAAGTAGAAGCTTGCAGAAGAATCTCAAAGGAAGCGTTTTTGGAGGTTATCAGGTACACAACAAGAAAAACAGGCGAGAACCCGTTTCTCTGTACGAATATGGCTTCATTTGCTCACTCACTGCATTTGATTCCTACTTTAGAAATTGGTTTAGGGATAATAAGGGAGGAAATGATTTAAGGAGTCATAATGCTTCGGCCTGAAAATTAAAATACCCAACAATGAAAAACAATCAAATAATTAAAAATTGCAGATATGCCTTCCTTTATGCATCTCTAAAATAAGTGTAGTGTCCTATTAGGAAGATGAATTAGTTAAAAACTGGGAAGCACTTAAATACCCTCAGAGGGGAGCTTTATTGCTCTATTGGGTTTATTTGTCTGAGTTCAATGTTCTGTGGGTGAAGGGTCTGCTTCTCAAACTTTAACAGGCTTGCGAAGCCCATGGGTTCTTGTTAAAATGAGGGGTCTGCTTCAGCAGGTTTGGGCTGTGGCTAAAGCGTCTGTGTTTCTGATAAGCTCTCAGTGAGTTCAATGTTGCTGGACCACACTTTCAACAACCAGGGTATAAAGTCTCTGTTGGGATCAGCTGGAGAGTTTTTAAAAACTCCCCCAAGACTCTTGCCCAGGCACTGAAATTTTTTAAGCCTGTGCACTCCTCCCCATACCCCACCTTGAGTCTAAAGTGCAATGAAGTGAGAACCACACAGGCCCACTCCAGAAGGCTGATGTGGATATTAAATGAGATAAGGTAGGAAAGTACTTAACCCACATAGTGGTCCCTCAATAAACCTTGATTGTTATAAGCAGTTTTGTCTGTGACAAGATATACCACCCAAGGCACAGATAACACCAGCCCACAGAATATCAGTTGTGGCAGATGTCAAGGTCAGTGGCAGGACAGGGGAATCTTTGGCCCATATTAGAGACACAGCAGATATCACTATGTAAGCTGAACAAGAGAGGAGGAAATGGGGCAGCTGTGAAGTCATGTGTCACAGCACCTGAGGATTCTTGGAACTTGAGAAGGAACCTTAAAAGAGGGGCTTAACACTATGGAAAACAATATGGCAGTTTATAAAAAAAATTAAAAATAAAATTAGCATATGATCCAGCAATTCCACTTTTGGATATATACCCAAAAGAATTGGAAGCAGGGTCTTGAAGAGATATTTGTATATTCATATTCACAACAGCATTATTCACAGTAGCCAAAAGGTGGAAGCAACCTTTTGGATCCATCAGTGGATGAAAGGATAGATAAAATATGGTATATGCATACAATGGAATATTGTTCAGCCTTAAAAAGGAGGGAAATTCTGACACAAGCTACAACATGGATGAACCCAGAGGACATTATGCTAAGTGAAATAAGCCAATCACAAAAAGACAAATACTGTATATTCCCCTTATATAAGGTACCTAGCGCAGTCAAATTCATAAAGACAGAAAGTAGAACAGTTGTTGCCAGGGGCTGCAGAGGGAAAATGGGGACATGTTGTTTGGTGAGTATAGAGTTGCAGTTTTGCAAGATGAAAAGAGTTCTGGAGATTGATTACACAACAATGTCGATGTACTTAACACTAGTGAACTGTACACTTAGAAAGGGTTAAGATGGTAAATTTTATGTTATACATATTTTGCCACAATTTTTAAAAATTAGCAATAGAAAAAAAAAAGGTGGCTCAAGGGTCCTCAGAATGAGTGTAAGAGGAATCAGAGAAATGCTGGCTATTATTGTGAACTGTCTTTTTCCCTAGATTTCTGGTCCCTGGAAAGTCCAGGGCCATGAGAAGGATGTATGTAAAAGCATCTAGTATAACATTGACTATTGAAATGGTAACTTTATACATAGAGTAATAATTGAGAATTTACTATGTGTCTAACATTGTACTAATAACTTTATTTTCATTATTTACATTTATTCTCATTTTAACTCTATGCATACCATCGCATTTTTCTGATAAGGAAACTGAAGCTAAGAGAGGAGGCAAGAGATTTCTGAAAGAGTAAGAACTGAGATTCGAACTAAACCCAAACTATTCTCTTAACTACCACACTAGCCTGTTTGTAAAACACACTGTTAATAAACATTTATTTGTTTTTTAATCCTAAAGGCTAATATTATATAATTGGTTAGAAAATGTGACCTACTTAAACTCTGTCACAAAGAAATACTGATAGCTAAATAATTCATGTATTTAATAAATGAATATTTTTCCTCAAAAGAAAAGAAAGGGAAGTGTTTGGATTGAAATAAGAATGCATTTAGAACTACTCAGAACTTGTAAAGGGTATACGTTGATGTATTATGTTACTAGAGATATCTTGGATTAAAAAAATAGTCAGGCAATGGCATTTCTTGGGTGGACTAAATGACTTGCGTTCTGACTCCCTGTGTAGATTTATACTACTTTACAACTAAATGAAACTTGAGGTTATTTTCTTAATGCTTCATTTAAAGCAACACTAAATGCCTTATGGAATGATACGGGGATAAATAACTATATATGAATACACAGACACACATATATGGGAACCATTGTGATTCTGAAAATCAAAAAGACAAAGTCCCTGTCTTTGAGAACAGTCTGAGGAGATGCAACATAAATTCATGGAATTATTCAGAGCAAGACTTAATAAGGTAATATATTTCCTCTGTATTCACCTCTTCCTATGAGATAGATACTGTTGCTAGATATTTTGTAGACCTTACTTCAGCTGACTTTCACAGTCACTCTATAAGCTAAATATTATGACCCCTAATATACAGATAAGAATACTGAGGACCAGAGAGTTTGAGTAACTTTTCCAAGGTCATCAGCTATTCAGTAGCAGAGCTAGGATTTAGATGCAGGTGTTTCTGACTCCTAAACATGTCAGACATGCATCATATAGAGTGAGACAGAGTTTTAACAAGCAGAGTAAGTGGGGGCTTACAAAGAATGACCTCAAAGGCATTGGGGTGGCACTCCTATCCACTCCCCTCACATCCCACCAGGTTTCCCTTCCTAATTGCATGACATTCTATATCATTAGTGATTATTGGGCTATTGCATCGTGCCCCTTTTCAAAACAAGGTACTTAACTCACAACAGTGTTCAAAAGTGTGTGTATATTTGCTCCATAATGTGGACTAGTTTATTGGGCCCTTTAAGCTCCTAAAAGCACCTAAGGTCTGAACATCAAGGAAAAGGAAATGTAGACAGACTGGTCAAGAGATGGGATAACTTTGAAGTCTACATGGAAGAAGTCTCAGTGGTTAACTCAGAATCATGTGGCACTGGGTGTCTAAGAAAATGGACAGATTGAGGAGCACACTTCAGATCAAGTGCAACCTTTCTACTTCACCATTTACTAAGTGAGTCTTGAAACAACGCTTGAAGGAAACATTCAGAAATAAAAAGAGGGCCTTCCTGACATAAACCAAGATGAACAAGACTAGTGGACAGCAAAGGAGCTGCTTCGATTGGAGAAGGGGATCTATGTTGGGAGAAGTGAGATGGAGACTTGTTGGATGAGATGAGGTTCATGGCCTAGCTGATGAATCAATGGAAAGTAAAACTAGAGTTGGTAGTGAGCCACTGCGTGTTTTAGAGTAGGAAAGTGATGGATTCAGGATAGCAATATGAATGGCTTAAAAAGAAGCAGCAAAACAAAAGGTTTTGGTCACAAGCTCAGATGCTGATGACCTTCGGTGGAGTAGTGACCACTGAAATGGAATATAGGAGAGAAGCTGGAGGAATACGTCAAAAGATTAACAGGCAGGATTTGGGGATGAAGGTTATCCCTAGGGACCTAAGAAAAGTCTTTACACAAGTGGACAAGTTTAAGAGAGGAAATAATGAGTTCAATTCAAGATTATATGGATTATTATTGGTAATAATTCAGCATCAGATTCCCTGATTTAAGATAAGCAAAAATTTTTTATTCTTTTAAACACTGTAGAATTATAATAATACCAGCCAATATACATAGAGGACTTTATCAATTCCTAAACACTGTTATGTATTTCCTCAATGAGCAGATGGAGTTGAAATTTGAATCTATGATTTCTGGCTTCACCTAGATTTCATATTGACTTCTCCAACCTGCTTGCTGGGCCTCTCTCATGCCAGTGAAGGAAGGGTATAACACGGCCGAATTAATCTGAAAGAAGAGTTTCAGCCCTGGGTGAGAAGGGCGTATTTGTCTACAAAAATGTCAGCAGCACTTATGGAGACCTCTTAAAGAAACTATAGGTTGCAGTTATTTTTCCTGTAAATTGAATTTTCTCGGAATCGTAACCATCATATAATAGAGTGGGAATCTTTGTTATCTGCTCTGCCCTTTACTATTTTGGTACTCAGTCTTTAAAGTGATACAGAACACTGGTCAATCCCTAGAGTGAATAATGAACTTTGCTGGGGACAAAAGGTCTTGGTTAATGTAGCTAGCACATAACTAAGCTGGTACTGGAGTGATGGATCAAATAACCCTGTCCAGGTCAAGCGCATGGGAATATACTGTTAATTTTCTTTTATAAAAATAACTTTATTGAGTTATAATTTACATACTATAAAATTCACCAATCATAAGTGTACAATTTATTCATTTTGGGTAAATGTATAGTTTTGCAATTATCACCACATTCTAGTTTTGTATTTTTTTCACATATCTATGACTCTTAAAAGTTTCTTCATGCTTATTTACAATTAATCCCTGCTCTCAACCCCAGCTCTAGGCAATCATTGATCTGCTTTCTGTCTGTGTCAATTTGCCTTTTCTAGACATTTCATATAAATGGAATCATACAATGTGTAGTCTTTCATGTCTGACCTCTTTAACTTAGCATATTTTATGACGTCCTTCCATGTTGTAGCAAGTATCAGTACTTCACCTCTCTTTATTGCTAAATAACATTCTATGATATAGATATATCATATTCCATTATCCATTCACCAGCTGATGGGTGCTTTTATTGTTCCTAGTTTGGGGTTATTATGAATAATACTTTTATGAACATTTGCACATATGTTTTTGTGTGGACATATGTTCTCATTTCTCTTGTGTAGGTCCCTAGAAGTGAAATTGCTATTAGGCATGGAAAGATTGTTTAATTTTTTAAGAATTTGCCAAACTGCTTCTAGAATAGCTATAACATTTTACGTGTCCACCAGCAATGCATGAGGGTTCCTATTTCTCCACACGAACCTTTTCCAACATTTGGTAATGGATGTCTTTTTAATTAGGGCCTTTCTAGTGGGTGTACAGTTGTATCTCATTGTGATTTTAATTTTCATATCTCTAATGACTAATAATGTTGAGTACATTTTTATGTATTTATTAGCCGTTCATATTTCTTTAAATTTTTTTAAATTTAAGTATAGCTGGTACATAATATTATATTGGTTATATTAGTTTCAGGTGTACAATATAGTGATTTGAGATTTTTATATCTTACAATATGATCATCCCACTAATTCTAGTAATCATCTGTCCATGCAAACTATCACAATATTATTGGCTATTCCACCTTTTTTACTCATCCCCCTACCTCCCTGCCTTCTGGCAACCATCCTTTTGATTTCTGTTTATATAATTCTGTTTCTTTGATGAAATGTCTATCAAGTCTTTTGACCATTTTACAACTGAGTTGTTTGTCTTATTATTATTAAATTGTAATTTTTAAAAATATATTATATAAAGTCCTTTATTAGGTATGTAATTTGCAAATATTTTCTCCTAGTCTATAGCTTGTTTTTTCATTATCTTAATGGAATCTTCTCAAGGACAAAAGTTTTCAAGTTTGATAAAGTCCAATGTATCAGTCTTTTCATTTAAGGATCATGCTTTTGGCATAGTAGCTAAGAACTCTGCCCAACCCAAGATCACAAAGATTTTCTCATATTTTCTTCTAGTTTATTTTTTTCATTCCTGTAGTTAGGTCTATAATCCATTTTTGCGGAGTAAGAGTTTAAATTTATTTTTTTGCATGCATATTTTCCTCCTTTGCAACAACCTACATAAGGAAGATAAAGGCAAAGCTGTGTGTATTGGGGTAAACACAGAATCTAGTATCTCTTCAGTGTAATCTGGAGGTCAAGCATAAAAGATTCCCTGAAATTTTAGTCCTAGAGGGTGAGCATGAGTTTCTTGTGGAAGTGGTTTCTTTGTGCGACTTTGATATAAGTGCAGAGGAGGAGAGGACAGAGCTGGGGTATGCTGCAAGCACATTCTTTTCCAGGTCAGCCAATCAGAATATGCTAGATGCAATGGCAGGTAGAACTGGCCATCTGGTTTCAGCCTAAAAATGAAAAGTGACTATTTAAATCTACTGTCTACACGTGCTCAGCATCACCTAGTATATCTGCTTGGTCAATAAATAAAAGTCAATTATAAATTCCATTTCTTCTCACAAGTTTATCTTCATTTAATTACAGAGATGGTTCAGATACTGGTGGGGGGACTGAGAGAACAAAATGATAAACTGGGGTAAACTACACTTAAGAGGCAGAATCATTTTGATATATCAGGAAAATTGAAGATTTTGTGTTAGGCCTAGGAGAAGACAATTTCAAGAACCTAGAGATCTTCCAAAATACACCCCCATTCACCAGACATTAGCCACTTTAAACTACATTGTAGCTGTTAGATTTTCAGCTCTCTCAAACTAGTTTTCATACTCTTTCCAATCATATCATTCATAAACTACTCTACAAGGCTAATAAATAACACCTTAATGTAAGATAAACAAGTAGTGACGATGATGAGAATGATAAAAGGTAATGTGCTAAGAGGATGGCTCTATGCAGACTGAACAGGAAGGGAAGGGTTTGCTCATCTGGGCCAAAAGAAAATGCGATGGATGCCTCTGCTTTTCTCTGAGAGCAGAGCAAAGTCAGTGCAAGACTAAGAACTGATACTGTCAATCGAAGACCTAAAATTAATTGTAATTACAAAATAATTTGTTAACATATAATCCTTCAAAAAAAAAACCTTATTGCCAATAAAGGTAAAAATGTCCTTAGTACCACCCCCATAATCTCCAGAACCACCCTATCCCTCTTTTCAGAAATAACTACGATACCTTCTGGAACTTGTCACGACATTTACATGCATATGCAATTTCCCATGGAGTATGTAAGTGGAGTTTTCTTACATAGATGATGTTAGATCATATGACTGATTCTGCACCTGCTTTTTCATTTATAAATATTTATATTATTTATATATTTACATTTATATTATAATTTTTCTTAGGGATCATTCCACATCAGAACATAGAGCCCACCCCTTTCTAGTGGTCTAGATGTGGTACTTTGAGATGGTTCAGAGTGTACCCTGTGCGGATGGACTACGTAGATTCAAATCTTACCTCTGTGACAGCTGGGTAACCTTAAGAAAGTTACTTAACCTTTCTGTGCCTCAGTTTCTGCATCTCTAAAATGAGGATAAGGATAGTACCTGTGACATATTAAAAAGTTAATACATGAGAAGCACTTAGAACAGGATCTGGCGCATGGTAAGTAGCCAAAAAATGTTATCTGTTGTCATTCATTTTAATGGCTATGCGGTATGCTACAATATATAGTTATTTTCCTACTGATGCACATTTAGATTGTCAACAATTTTTACTATTACTAATAATGAATAAATATTCAATATATACCCCAACATGCTTCCTTATGCATCTGTGTGTTTCTGCAGGGTAGATAACAGAAAGTAGAATTCCACAGACATAGGGATTACACATGTCAGATGTAGCAGTAATCGCAAATTGGCCTCCAATTTATATTCCTTTCCATGAATGAGAAAACCCACGACTCCACACTCTTGCCATCAATTCATGTTTCGAATATCCACTCCTCTAAAAAATGAAAAACAATCTTTTTTAAATGTTTTAATTTGAATTTCTCAAATTACTAATGGGAACAAAAATATAGTCATATGTTTATTAGTCATTAGGGTTTTCTCCTAGATGAATTCTCTCATAATTTTTGGCCATTTTTATATTGAGTTCTTTGATTTGTAGAGCTTCTTTATATTTTCAGCATGCTAATAGTTTGTTATATACTGCAAATATTTTCCCCCAGATTAGATATTAATTTATTAAAGCACTCCAAGCTACCCTTAACTAGTTCTGTAATTGGTGGGATCTCAGGAGAAATGAATTGCACAGAGGCCACCATGGCCATGCTCAGAGCTCTAATAAAGGTTGAAAGATGACTTAATGAGCCAGGAGCTGTGGCTGAAGTTCAGAAAATAACCTGTGCACCGGAAAACATTTAGCCTCCACAGGTTTATACATGAATGATTCTAAGAGTTTCTGAATTTTGTGAATCTGATCACTTTTATGCCTTGAACTGTGGCTACCTCTGAAATAATGGTTCCAGTTAAGGAGATGGTGACGTACAAGCCCTTGGGAAGAAGCATAATAAGTTCTAGTATAATAGATGTGAAAGATGGGAAATAAGAAATAAACTGGGACCTTGTTCTTCAAAGTAGCAGAAATGCAGACCCTTATCCCCCACCCCAGACTTACTGAATCAAATCTGCATTTTAGTAAGATTCTCAGGTGATTCATGTGAACGTTACCACTAGAGAAGTCCTGCTCTAAGCCTGTTTAAACAGGTCAAGATAATCTGTTTGGTGGACCTAGAGTTTCATTTACCATCTGTTATGAGTTGAATTGTGACCCCTCAAAATTCATATGTTGAAGTTCTAACCCCTAGTATACTAGAGTGTGATCTTATTTGGAAATAATGTTGTTTTGGATGTAATTAGTTAAGATGAGGTCACAATGGAGTAGGGTGGGTCCTTAATCCAACATGACTGAAGTCGAAATTTGGGCATAGGTATGTACGCAGGGAGGACCACACAAAGATGAAAGCAGACATTGGGTTGATGCAACAGAAGTCAAGTTGCACCAGATATTGCCAGCAAACCTTCAGAAGCCAGGAGAGAGGCTTGGATCAGATTCTTCTTCACAACCCACAGTAGGAACCAACCATGCTAACACCTTGATCTTGGACTTCTAACCTCCAGGACTGTGAGACAAGAAAATTCTGTTGTTTAAGCCATCCAATTTGTGATTTTTATTAGGGTAGCCCTAACAAAGTCATGTGCTAGCTTATAGGTTTGCCATGATGAAGGTCTAGGCATACAGTGCCCTAGAAAAGATACCCTCTGGTTTATCTTGTCGATAATAAAAAAGTTATGGGGAATAAATAAGGATGTAATATGTGACCTTCCTCTCAGGCAATCATAGTCCCTCCCTCGGCACCTTCTGCATATTTTTCACTTTTCACAGGGTCAAGTGACACCTCTGATGGCTTTCAGCAGTTGGCGCCCTTGCCGTGCTCACATGGTAGAGCACATTTAGCTTTCCTTGCCTTAAATGGAAGTGGGAAGCAACTGGGTATGGAGAAAGGCTGGCTGTTGAAATGAACCCCATTGTCTTTGCTTATATATTTCTTCTACTCAAGTGTTTTAACTGATAGGCTGTTCAGAGGCAGTTTGCCCTGATGAAATTAAAAGAAAAAAATGTACTTGACAGTGTATCCATTTCTTCCTTCATCACTCATTAGTGACTCAGAGCAGTTAAGTCCACCGTTCCTGGTTTACCCACAGTCTGCTTAAGCAGTCTATGGCATTTATTGAAATCATACAGTAAACAAATCACCATCTTCCAGATCACAGTTAGTTACTTCCTACTCAGGCTTTCCTAAAATGAACAGTACCTAGGAGATAAGGTACTATGCTACTGACCGTTCTTCTCTTAGATTTATCTTTGTACATTAGAATATAAACTTTTACTTGTCCTTAAAACATCTTTTAGAATGATGCCTAATTCTAATAATAGCTAACGTTTATCGAATAGTAAAATATGCTAAGTTCAGAACTCACACTTGACACATGGATTGTCACACTTAATCTTCATTACATCCATTTGAAATAGGTGATGTGATTATCTCCATTATACAGCTGAGGAAAGTGAGGTACAGAGAAGTTAACTCAATTACCCACATATAACTAATAAGGTGTGAGGTGTAATCTTACCAGGTCACCTCCTGTGGAAATATCTAATAACTGCTCTACAAGGGAGGCTCACTTGGGACATCTATTACTCCTAAAGGGTCTATTACTGGCACCACATAGCAAAGGGTAGGGGGAGTGATGGAGAAGGAACGGGATGGTGAGATTTTGCTCTGGAGATAGCTGGATGCAAACGTTAAATCCATCTGAAAAGATTAAATCAATTATATTCTGTTCTCTAAGACTAAAGTGCCTCATAAAAGGAGGCAATAAAGGCTAGTACACAGTTCTCAAACTTGATCTTGCATCAGAATCATCTAGAGAGTTTATTAATGTACAGATCACTGGACTCTACTTCCAAAGTTTCTGCATCAGTAGGTCTTGGGTGGGGCCTGACAATTTGCTTTTCTTACAAAATCTCAGGCGATCCTATGTTGTTGAATATGGAGACCACACTTTGAGAATCACTGGACAACACAGTTTCTGAAGTCACAGAAAGTTAAATTCAAGTCCCAGACTGTTACTGACTAGCTGTATGATCTTGGGAAACTTCTTAATCTCTTCTGTACTTCTGTCTTCTTCAGTATAAAATGGCCTAAAGATTGTACTTTATCTCTTATAGTTATTGTAAGTATAAACAAGGTAATGCATATTTTAAGTATTAGCACAGGACTTGGTACTTATTAAGCATTCAACAAAGGCTAGCTGCTACCACCACCATCATCATCACCATCGCCAGCACCACCACCAGCACCAGCATCACACTTTTTATTCCTATGCAAATGGTTTATTCTTATACTTCTCCTCTTCATTCTAACATGCCAGACCTCTTTGTGTTTCTGTGTGAAAAATGGATTTTCATAACATGTCCTATGTCATACGTTTGTTGTGAAATTAAATGAGTTACTCTGTATAAAGAATTTAGCACTATGACTCATGTATAGTCAGAGTTCATTATTATTATTTCTCCCTCCTGCTATCAAGCATGCATTGTACTAATTGTTTTATATACATTATTTCATTTAATCCTTGTGGTAACCCTACAGGGTAGAAAATATTAGGATAATTTAATAAAGAAAACTAAAGTTCTAGAGGTTAACTTCCTTACTCGAGACCACTCAGTAACTAAGTTGAGATTAAGATGGAAATGTTTCTGACCAGATAAACACTGCCCTTTATATTATGCCATACCCCTGCCCAACTTTATAACTCACTTCAGAGTGTATTGAGGTCTCCGGAATTAAGGATTGGGAGTGTTAAGAGAAAGCAAAAGTTTTTGATTTAGAAATGTAGGTTTAGAAAAATAGTTTCACTTATTGGTCCATGAAATGGATCAAAGCTTGTTGCCATGATAACCCCCTTCGCTTTCTAGACAATCAAGATGACTTCCAATTTGTGAAAATTCACTCAGAGATAAACACAACAGCCGTGAGTGAGGCTCATACCTATTTTCCACATCACCAGCTGAAAAGCATTCATTGTACTCCTGGTTCTACACCTTGTTCCCTTGCTGAGTCATTGTCTATCCACACAGCCAGATATGGGATTGTCAAAATAATAGTTATAAAGATAATAATAATCTGAGACTGGATATGTGACATCTCAGTGTGAGACTCAGATTTCCCTGAAGGAAGAGATATGTAAGGTTAATCTAAGCGCCAGCTTCAAAGCCACCTGAATTAACTCTAAGACAGAAATTATTTTTCTTTCTGTAATTACTGAGGTAGTCCCCAAAGATGTTTATTATGTTAAACTGATACCAAGTGTCAAGGAGTGTTCATAGCTAGCTTTCAAGGTTATAGAGGAAGGAACCACAGGCTTGACCTAGGAGCGGAACACCTTCCAACTGATGCATGTGGTTAATGTTTGCAGGAAGGAGAAAGCTTCAGCAGTAGAAGATAACATTTCTATTTACCCGGAGGCAAAAAGTAATCATAAACAGGTGCTCTTGAATGTTCAACCATGCTGTCTGACTTCTCAACCAAATACTTCCTCAACTACCTCAGGTTTCTGTGAGGAGAAGGCAATTTTAATTCACTCCCCTGTTATCTCTGGCTCCTTTTTAAAATGTAAAATAAAATCTTTTAGGATAACAGAACATGAGTACAGAATGTGGTTGTAGCCAGAAGTTATCCCATCGCTCTGGCCTGTGACCAGTTTGCCTGGGAGGATTTATTTTAAGCTATTCTTATCTGAATTCGTCTGGCTGCGCCAGCATGGGAGCTAATTCTCTGACAATAAGCCTGCTGGGGTGTGTTTGGGTCTCTGTTTGTTTGTTTTGATGTGTACAAAGACTGCAAAATGGATAGCGGCATCACACTCTGCTCTAAATGAGAGGCGCAGGCTGGCACAACGGGGGATGCTGACGATATCTAGGAATCTGGGTAGTGAACGAACAAGCACTTCAGGGAAAATGTAGGTAGGCACATTCTCTCCCTGAGGGGAGACCCAGAGCTGCAGGGTCTCTTGAGCTGAACAGGTCTACCAGAGGTGCAGGGTCTCTTGAGCTGAACAGGTCTACCAGAATTCAAAATACTAGGCTGTGAAGGTTACTGGGAGGAGACGTCCAAAAGTCTCAGCGCGAGCAGAGAAGTACCCAGAAACACTGAGCTCTGTCTGAGATGACGTTCCACTAAGGACCCCCTGACTTAGGCATTTCACATCATCCCCACATCCAGCTCAGGGGTGCCCTGGCTCTTACTCTTCTGCTGTCACTCAATCTTAGTTGTGGACATTGATGAAATCTCTGGTTTCAATTCCTTAACCTCCCTGGTTCCAAAGTCTTCAATCTCTACCTCACTTTGCCTCAGTCACAAACCTTAAACATTATCTCTCAAAACTGTTCACTGCCCAAACTGTACTCACTAAAATCCTCCCCGTCTCCTGCCACCAGAGGTCCATGAGCACACACCTTTTACCTTGCTGACTCTTTTCCCACTTCAACACCATGATTCTGACCTCACTTCCTTCTCAATCAAGTTCGATCTTCTTGCTCCCTTTATATTTCCAAAACCCTCTTTTTGGAAATACTGTGGTCTGTCAAATTCTAGGAGGTTGAGATAATGATATTGGGCTGATGAGGTCTCCCATACAGTCATGCTGTTTGATCTCAGGGGGACCTTGAGCTTATACCAACATATTTTGTATGTTGTTCTCTAATTGACTCTGTCAAATTCTTATAGTGTTTTCTTCTAAACCTGTTGTATCGCTCCAGCCCCTGACTCCAGCCCCTGACTCTTCATTACAGAGAAATAATCCAACTGCTTAGTTTGCCCAGAAGACAGAAGTCATACAATATAAGATTCTCAATTTCCCTCCTCTTCATCTCAAAATCACTCTGCCCTCAGTTTCCCTTAGCCCTTATTTTAGAGGAAGAAATATCTTCCTTTTCTACCAAGACTCGCTCTGCCTTATCCTATGACTGAATCCTACCCTTTACTTCAGCTATTATTGATCTCATCTCCTGTATCTCTTTCTACTAGGTAAACCTCTTCTTGCCAATTCCTATACGTGCTCAGATCTTCCCTTTTTTTACACTTTGAAAAAAGTAAAAGCTTTCTTTGACCCTATAACCATTTTAGATCGCGAATTTATTCCAGGCCTTTTTTAACAACCAAATTCATTGAAAGAGATAGCTCAACACGTACTACTCTCTAACTCTTTGTTTTTTTTCTTTTTGGCATCTGAATTAGATTTCCCTCTCAATAAAACTATTTGCTCAAACAATACCAATGAAAATGGCAAACCCACTGGCCGCTGCTCCCCTGGTTTCTGTTATCCTGCATCATCTTGCTTCTTTTTTCTTTTTAACTGGTTTCCCTTCTATCTTCTAAACTTTCAATGTAGCTTTACTCAAGGTTGTATCCTGAGTGCTACTCCTTTCTCTCTCTGTGCTGTCAAAAATCATATACTTTCCTGGTTGCAAATGCCATAATCATGCAGAGAACTCCTTAGAAGACCTCTAAACTCTCTTCCAAGCTTCACCTGATGAATCCACTTTTTTTTCAGCTGGATCTCAGATAAACAATACTAGTAACAATAATAGCTATATTGTTGTTACTAGTATTGTTCAGCACGTACTATGTTCCAGATACAGTACTAGGCTATTTAAATTACCTTGTTTTATTTTCTCCACAACTCTATAAGTAGATATTGTATACTCTTTATAGGTAAGAATATCAAGGTTCAGGGATGCTAAATAACTTGCTCAAGATTATTTATTTTATGGCACAGAGCTGGCACTTGAGCCCTGATCTTGAAAAAAGCATTGGGCTGTGTTGGAGGATCAGAAATCTAGTCCTGTGTCTTGAATGCATCAGTTAGCCTTCGTGGGCCATTGTTCTACCTACAAAATGAGAATAAAAGATCCTACAAGTGTTACCCTACTTTAAATTTCCAAATTTTTATGATTCTAGATTGGGACATATCTCTTCAGCACCTCAAACTCAATAAGATTAAAAACAGCTACTTGATCATATGTGTTCAAACCTGGTATACTCCACTTGGGTTTAATCATCTCAGAATTACTGACAAGAGCCCCTACAAGGGTTTCTGCCCTTGCCAGGTAAGGAATTGCTTCCCCAAGATTATTATTGCAACAGAAATAGAAAATCCAGTTGTCATTTTTTAAAAGATGCTCACTTTACAAACCATCCATAGAGAGTCAGTTTGGAACATTTAAATGAGGTGTTCGAAGGTAGTTCATTAGTGCCTTATAAAGTGTCATTTAAAAATGTAGTGATTTTTTAAAAATTTACCTTCATGCCAGTCTGAGATGTCCTGGAAGACAAAATGACCATAAAAAAATACATAAAATCATGCAGAACAAATCACTTCATAACTAATCAGCACCAAAAAGACCAAATGTTTATTTTTAATAACTTCTATTTTTTCTCTTTATGAAAACAATACAAACAATATAAAAAGCATAGAAACTACAGATTAAAAAAAAGAAAAAATATACCATCCATAAGCCTATATCTGAGGGACATCTACTAATAAAATTGTTGTGTTTAACTTTATAGTCTTTTGTTTCTATAGTGCTTAAAAAAAAAAAATGAGATCCTACTCAAAATACTATTTGTAATTGGATTTTTAATTTAAAAATAATCTTAAACATTTTTTCTGTTGTGTCATGTACTTTTACTTCACATTCTTTCTTAAATGGATGCACAGTAATCTGAAGTCAGAATGTGCCATAAGGTATTTTACTGATCTCCTAACATTGGGTACTTATTTCCAAATTTTTACTGTTCTCAACAATGTTCATGAAATAGCCATATAACTAAGCCTTTGCACAAACCCTTGTATATTTCAAGCAGACTCCTAAATGTGGAATTAGAAGGTCAAAAAGTATGCAAGTTTTAAAAATCACTGATATCATTATAACCAACTGTATCCAAAAAGGTTGCTCTCATGCCTGGTCTACCCCTAGGATAGGAGATTTCTTGATTTCTTCCACTTTCATCAGTACTTCACATTATTAATTCTTTTTCTTTTTGTAAAATCAGCAGTTGCTTTCATTCATACCAAATAAAATTTATACCAAATATTATGTCTAAATTTATACCATAATACTTTTTTTTTTTAAATATATTCTTCATAGCAAGAGGAAATAGCTCAGGAAAAGGGCAAAACAACCCAAAGAGTCAGCAAAACTGTTATGGATATGGGGTAAAATTCATTTCTTGAAGCAGCTGATGTAAAAATAATATTCCTGGGCCTCTACAAAATTAAAGAAAGAAGCAGACAAAAACAAACAAAACTAAACAAAAACCCTGATGAATTAGACTTAAAAAAAAAAAAAAAAGACCCAAAACAGAAAAGAATGAGTTGATCACTGAGAAATTATTACTATTGGGGAAAAATATTTCCTTATAATCTTGTGTGAAATAGAAAGACAGTCACATTATAATAGTTAATAGGGAGAAGCTTTCAATATAGGAGTAAGAACTGGTCCACATATTCTGCTAGAATAAAGCATTTCCTAAATCGTTACAAGGCGTAGGCAAAGAAACTCTGTGTCTCAATAAAACTCTTAAATTCATCACTTAAAAAATATCCAGCAGCTTAGTTAATAGAAAGAGCATTTAATCCTAAAGAAGCAAAAGGTTTATACCTTGATAACCTCAGCCCTCACTAAAAAGGAGACAGAATAGTGGAATTTAAAGGTTCCTAAGATGAGTCTGAAGCCTAATGCTGTGTGACCTCTATCAGGTAACTTAAATGTTTAGAGACTCAGTTTCTACTCCAGTGCTTATCTCATAGAGTTGTCTTAAGACTCAAGTAGGATGATAAATGTGAAAAAGATTTTCATAAACAGTTGGAATTGAAGACTATCAAGTTAAATATGGTGAGATATTGAAGTCCATAAATCTCATATGACTAAAAAAGATATTCATAAGATTTCCCAAGTCCAGAATATTAGTCACCTGACTAACTTAAAAATATCTGTACAATTTCCTAAATCCAAAATATTAGTCACATTCTTAAATTCCAAAGTCTGGAAGGGTTGCAGAGTCCAATTTTTTGCAAAATATTTTAATAACTACCAAGATTAAGTATGTTTAAGTCTTTCTACTCTCTGGGAAGCCTTAATCTTGCCTTGTCAAACACACATTACAATCGGAAAAAAATTATCTCAAACCCACCTGACTTCATCCCCAGGGTGTGCTATGTCCTACTTTCTGCCAGGTGCTTGGCCTAAAACTTCAGAGTCCCTTGATATTTGTCACTTCCATCTTCTCTCACTCTATCTAATTAACTAAGGGGAAAAAAAAAATCCTTTCATGAAGATATATACATAAAGTTCTTAAATGTTTAATCAAAACTATAAACTTATTTATACAGTCCCCCAAAATTAAAAGTTAAAGTTATAACTTAAATAGGCAAGTAGGAATCTTGTTATATTTTTATTCTGAATGATAATTTGCTATAGACTTGTTTATTATTTTGCAAAACATAAAATTAATGTCCAATATGTGTTTTCTTCTTTCATGTTCATATTAAATAATTTAATTGATGTGGAAATACATACTGGTTGAATGAAACTGGCTAGCTATTTCTCATCAGTTGTCAACTTTTTCTGTCAATTATCAGGTCTCCTGTCCACCTTGAGAACTTAAACAAAAACATATCAATCAGCACATCAGGAGAGCAATTTTCTTATCTTCTCAGTAGTTGATACCTCTTTGTTGTATAACTGCACTACCAAACCACTGTCTGTGACTCTGGCCAAAGAGATTGTTTCATGTGAGATAAGAAAGAAAACCAATGTATTCATTTATCCAGTATTTACCATGTTCCTGGTACTATTATAGGCACTGTAATATGGTGTTGAACCAAATAGACAGAGCTTTCACTCTCATGGCCCTTGCATTCTAGTGATAGAGATTTATTATAGAAAAGTATATAGATGCCTATATAATACCAAAAGTGATGAGAATTATAATGATAAAATGTATTGTGTTAACTTGGCTAGGTAATGATGTCCAGTTGTTTGTTTAAACACAAGTCTAGATATTGATATGAAGGTACTTGATAGATATGATCTACATTTACAATCAGTTGATTTTAAATAAAGAAACTTTTAAATAAATAAGATGAAATACTCCCATGGACCTTGAGATAATCATACTAAGTGAAACACGCCAGACAGAAAAAATTGAAAACCCCATGATATCACTTATATGTGGGATATAAACCTAAAAGCAAAAAGCAAACAAGACAAACAAGCAGAGACTCATAGACATGGACAATAGACCAGTGGTTACCAGAGGGGGAGGGGGAAGGTGATAGACATGGACAATAGACTAGTGGTTACCGGAGGGGGTGGGGGAAGGTAGATGGGATAAAAGAGGTCAAATATGTAAAATTGGAGTTAGGTAAATTACATCAAATAAATAAAAATAAATAAAAAATGAATAAATAAAGATTAATTTCCATAATGCAATTGGGCCTCATTAACTCCATTGAAGGCCTCAAGAGTAAAAAACTGAGGGTACCTTGAAGAAAAAGGAATTTTGCCTCAAGACTATGACAGAAAGCCTGCCTAAATTTCCAGCCTATGAACCTGCCACACTGATTTCAAATTTGCCAACCCCCACAACTGCATGAGCAGATTCCTTAAAATAAACCTATGTATTTATATGTAGATGAATCCTATTGGTTCTGTTTCTCTGGAGAAACCTTACCGAGACAAGTGCTATGAGGGATATGGAACAGGTTAACGGGGAGATGGTATGGGAATGGGAGGGGGCACAGTTGAAGAAGCTTTCAAGGAAGAACTCCACTGGGAAGTGACATTTCAACAGAAGCCTGTGTCAAGTGAGAAAGGGAGCAAGGCAAAGATATAGAGATAGAATTGTCCAGACTAAAGGAAGAGTAAGGCAATGATGCTTAGGTGGAACTAATCCCTGCATGTTTACAGAAGAACAAGAACCTGAGACTGGTTAAAGAACAATAAATAAGGAGAGGAGTGACAGGCAATGATTTAGGGAAATGGGCAGAGGAAAATCACATAGGGTCCTGTACATCAAAAGTATGATAAGAACCCATTGGAGAGTTTTGAGCAGGAAAACAGTGTAATCTGATAACATTAAGAAATAATTACCACTCCAGCTGCTGTGTGAACTGACTAACAGTGATGAGTGGCAGAGCAGGGAGACCAGTTAGAGGACCTTCCAGGCCAGCTGTGATGGTGTCTTGGACAAGAGTGAAAGGAGTAGAGATACTGAGAAATGTTCAAATTTGAGATATATTTTGAAGGAAGAGCTGATATCATCTTATGCTTTCCCATCTCTTTAAAGGAATATGTGGTGCAAAGAAAATCAAGAATGATACCCAAGTTTTTATCCTAAGGATCTCAGCAAAAATGATGCCATTGAAGAGATGGGGAAGCCTAAGATTTAGTAAATTTTGAAATGTAAAAGTAATCAAGAATTTTGGACGTGACCCATTTAGACATCCAAGTGGAGTTGTGATGCTGGCAACTGGCTATCTTGGAGACTTGCCCAACTCAAAATATTTTTGTGAGTTTAAATCAGGAACTCCATTTTGCTTTTTTGACACCAGTTATGCATCAGCGATCAGCAAGTTGGTACATTGTCAATTACTTCAGTAGTCTCAATCTAGTAGTGTGTTTATTTAAAGATGGCTGCTCTCCTATTAGCTATTCAAATATTGAAATAGGTAGTTTAGGAACAGCGATAAATTATAATTATAATTACTTTTCCCTGAGGCTGATGTTTTAGGGGTTTTCACATATCCTTTTGATACGATAAAAATTCTTGTAAGTGCAATGATTAGACAAACAGTTATTAAATAAGAAGTAACTTAATATCTATTAATTACTTAATCACTGATAGATACAGGGAATGTATATACTTACGTCTAAGCAGGCGATTCTGGAATCTCCATAAAGAGATATTGAACCCAGATTCTAGGGGACGGTGAACAATAATTCATTCAAAAGGAAATACATTACTAAGGTGTTAATCCAAATGTTAGTTTCAGCCATCAACTGGAACTAGCTTCATTTGAGCTATAAGTTCCTGTACAAGTATTGATCCCAAGAAAATTCTCAGTAAAGCAAGCTGCCTACCTAATTGACAGCTTCAGGATGGAGAAAAGCTGAGCTTTAATCTAAAAAAAATCACCATAAATGGTCATTGACATGTTCTTAGGAAGCAGGCCCTATAGCAAGCCTTTCTGTTTCTTTTATGCCTACTCTGGACAAAGGACCATAATCTGAGCTTGTCACATGAAATCTAGCCAATTCCATCACACTTTGCAGGAGTCCAGATCCACTCACTGCCGACGCCTTTGGAGCCACAGAGTGATAGTCAGCCCGGCTGTTATGGATGCCCAACACATGGCAGACCTGAAAATAAATGTTATGAAAAAGGCCACAGGGCCATAATAGAGTTGTTATTAGAGCTGAGCTGAGTGCTGCAAAATGACTGAACATCCACTATCCAGAGAGGAACAGAAATTTCAGAGACTGTTTGGGGGTAGACTACTGATGGAGCTGGCTGGTTCCAACTTCAATTTCTGCAACAGACACACAGAAGCTGAAAAAGCAGAGTGTACATTCAAATGCTTAAAAAAAAAAAAAAAAAATCCTAGCTATGAGTGGGTCTAGTTTCCAATCAGCAAAGGGTGAAGAGGAAATGATTTGAATGCATTTCTGTCGTGTCCTTTTTTTTCCTATAAGGAATTGAGAGCTTATCCTCAGAAATCTCTGAATTCTTGGAAAAGCAGGGCTCTTGCCTCAGCTGTTCTGACAAAGAGAGAGGAAGGAATCGTGTATGCTCAAACTTTAGTAGGACTCAGATCCTGCAAAAAATCATCACTATTCCTCTATTCAGTTCCCTCTCTTTATAAGTGTTAATTTTGAAAGGAACGTGTGGGTTGAAGTTTTTCTTTAAGATTGACTATGCTCTGTCAAATGGTACTAAGCATTTTTAGCCAAAATCCTTAACAGTACTCTTCATAGTAGCTTTAATTCAGTATAATTTACCCTTGGAGTATAGACAGATTCTCCTGCTGCTCCTATTGGTAATTCAGGATCTGGTTTTCCAAATAAACTCAAGCCACATTTGTGATCACCACACATTTTACCAAATGTTTATCCAAATGTTTAACTGACACAAAAGTTTTGAAAAGTTAATTTTCTGACCATTTCTCCAATGTCATTCTTAAATCTGCCTCCTTGACATCATGTTGACTCCTTCAGGAAGCAGTGTTAAGAAGAGTGAAAATATGTCAACAGGCAGTGGTGTGGGTGAACGAACGTACTTCTCCGAAGGCATTAAACTTTTATGGATGTGTTTATGTATTATACATGTACAAGTCAGCAAGTCTGTATTAGAAATAATCTACAGAAGCAATAAATTAATACTATATTATTAATATTTGTTTACATGCTCAACAAATGGCTCCAGGTTTGTGGCCAAAATCCCCCTCATCACAAGCTACCAAACACTGTGATGCCCTGGTGTCCAACCCTCACTAGACTGAAGCTGTGATATGCCCTTTTCAGCTCTGAAAACCTTGATTTGCATAAAGATTCTCAGCCTTCTAAATTATCTTTGTTTCTTTGTGGAATTGTAAAGGTTGAGTGGTGAGGGCTTAAAGAATCCTCTTAAATAATTAACTAGAGTAAACAAAGTAACATCTTGAAGAGTGAGGGTTTTTTTTCCTCCCCTTGGGAGAAAAAATAGCAAAAGCCTTAAGATAATAAATTAGATAGAAAGGGACAGACATTCTTACAGGCTAGAGTAGGGGAAGAGGGTTGAAGAAACAATACAGGATTTTGACTAGCTGCTCTGAGCAAGAAATAATTTCTTGTGGTCATTATTATGAACCCAGCAACAACAGCTATGAGGTGAAGATTTTTCAAAATATATGGCAGGGTTGCTGTAGAAGATATTAGAAACACACTATTAATGGCATAAGGTGTGTGAGCGTGTGTGTGTGTTTGTATAAGTGTGTGCTTGTATACACAGCAGAAAACGGACTAATCCTTCTCAAAAGTGTTTAACGAGAGAACAAAGAATCTAAGACAAGGCATTTCTGAGGTATCAACCCATTCTACCCACCAGCTGATGAAGAAACTACATGTGATTTTCATGAAAGATGAAGTTAAACCATAAAAAGTAAAAATGGGACATTTTCTGATGCCATTGGTAATTTAATGAGAATACTTATGTGGAGCTGAATTGCATTTTCCAAGCAGGTTCCTATTGCAGTCACACGTACGACGAATGAGGCAGCCCCAAGTGAAACCAGAGCCAAAGGTTTTCTTCCCTCTTTCCTAGTGTGCCTATCAGCACTCTTGGGAATCGCGACTTTGCAAGACAACCTAGCACGCATTCGAGCATTCAACATGCACAGAATATCCAGGCTCACTGTGGCATCAGAAACTCTTTGTCATGGCTAAATTCCTTCGCAGAGTGGCCTCAAACTAATTGCCCTTATTTCTTGTTTTTCTGAAAGTCACACCTTAGCCGAACAAAATGATGTGCCTCCCTTTACATACATCGTGTTTACTTCTTCAACTCCCCATGGAAACATACCTTCTAACTCCAAACAGTACATTCTTTAAAAGTCTGTTTAAAACTCTTCTCTTCTATAAACCTCATCCAGCTTCTTTTCATTTATGGTACTATCCCTTCAACATTCATTCATTCACAAAACATTTTGAGTATTTACTATATACAAGGCAAAAAATAGAAATGGGGACCATAGAGATGCAGAAGTTGCCTTCTCTACTTTCAAGGAACATTCAGTCCCACTGGACAGATGACAATACAACAGTGGAGTGCACGTCAGGAGGTGCCGGTGGGGAAGCTAACATAGGAGTTTCCTGAAAGTGACAGTGTCTGTGATGAGTCTTAACGGATGAGTAGAAGCTAGCCAGGCTGAGCATCCCAGGCATGGAGGTCAGTGCCAGGTCTGGGAACAGTAAAACGGGAACTTTCATTTATCATTGTAGCTTCTTTTGCCTAAGTGTTCTTAAGAGTCTGTCTTGAGGCTGACTTGCCCTTTCAGACCACAGGCTATCTGAAGGAGACATTAAATGAGATAATGTGCATAACATAAAGTAGTAGGAGATGGCTTCTAGAATTCTTATTATCATTATTTAAATCTGGTTTACTGTTTATCTTCCTGAAGTACCATTAATATGATCTTTAAATGAATATTTAAATCTTACTGCAAGCTACTTTACTCTCTCTTGTCTCTCCGGTAGCAGGAAGGGCAGAGGGGGCTACAAGCTAAAATGAGGACTCAAGGAAGAAGTGAGAGAGGGCCATGGAATTAAACCAGCATCCCCAAACTTCCTGTTTGGAGCCCTCTGTTAACTCATCAGGGTGTTGACAGTAACTTCCTGGGGGATGAGGGGGAAAGGAAGCCGTGGGCTGTAGAGAAGCACACAGCTGGCTTAATTACTCCCTCCCTAACAGAGTGTCTCTGTAAATCACACTGGAGGGAAGTTGTGGGTATTCTTGGGTCTGAAACTCAATAGAGCTTTGCAATCTCCTGATGGATCATGATCTACTGATTTGAGAATGCTGAACAAAATCTTTCACTTCTTTTCTAAGCATTACCACCAATAAACATGGGTTTTGTTTTTTGTTTTAAATGTGAAACATGATATGATTTTTTAACTAATATGTTCTTGAAGTCTTTATTTCCTTTTAAGCAACTGGATCATCACCAAAATTGCAACATTAAAATGGGTGTTAAAGTACAAGTATATAATTTTTAATAGAAATCTCTGCCTCTCGATCAATTTCCACATCGCCTGTACATTTATATCAGATTTCAGAAGCCCACTGAAAATTAGCAAGAGAAGTGTGAAAGACAGAAATAGTATCCAATCCTCGCACAATGTCTCATTTAGTAGAGTGGGGAAGCTGAAGAAAAGAAATAATAGTACTACTTTTTTTTTTTTTTTCTGAGTGACCCATTACTTTTTCAAATTATTTCCCACCTTTCATTTAAACCTCCCAGATGTTTTTTGATAGCTGGAAAAACAGAGACAGGTAGCAGCCAATCCAGTGACACCCAAGCCACACTTCCTAGAGCTGTTGCATCCCAGGCTCGGTCCTTGCTGTTTTCTGCCAAATCCCCCTGCTTTCTGCCACAATGAAGGCTCTGATCACACCTCAAAATAGCCTGCACATTTCTCACTCTGGCTTTGTGACCAACGTCAGGAGCCCAGAAAAGCTCTAGGCAGAAGTCATCAATTCCAGTGTAGGCTGGGACCAAAGGGGTGGGAAAGAGGGGAAAGCTGGCAGCATGGAGATGCCATGAAGGAATAGGGACCCAAGAGAGGGCATGCTCTGTCGAGAGCAGGTGTTGTGCTGGAGAGAGCTTGTGGGGGCACCAGAACCAATGAACACATCTCTTCCCAGTGTCCTCATCTTGGTAGTTTGAAATCAGCTACTTACATCACAGATATTGGCAAATACTACAAAGTGGGGCTTCCACCCCTTTAGCACCCCCAGAGAGCTGGTTATTAAACATTTACCTGCATGCTACTATCTAAGCACATTCAAATTCCATTTTTATTAATGGTATTGAGACAAACAAAACTCGTTACTCCTGTATCTGGCCCTGAGTTTGAGACACCTGCTCTAGAGATTAGACTGTCATCGGCACTGTGCCAGATCTGAATCCTTGTTAGTTCCCTCCGCCTTTCTTTCTTTTCTCTCCTCCTTCTCTCCTCTCCTATCACTCTCTGACTTCTAGAGGAAAAGACCAATAAGGAGGCCCTATAAAATTATTACAAAGGAAACAAGGTAGAGGAAAAAATACAACTTGCCAACAGGTGTTTAAATAACTCCAGGTTCAGAGTTACCTTCTCTCAGTTGAAACTCTTCAGCCCACCTCTATTGTTAACACCTGTGAAATTGTTCAATAAAACAATCCCATAAGCCCAGTTCTGTCTCTCAAATGCGTAGTCTGTTACAGTTCTTGTCAATGAGGCAGCACATAATTCATTTAGAGGGCCATGTGAAGTGTTCGTGAATAACAAATTAAGATTTAGTTCAAACATTCCTGATGGGGTCTTGGTGTGCTTACCAGGTTTATGGATCTGTTTCATGGGAATGCACTTTACAAAGTTGCATTTGTGGGTTGTTTATTCAGTGCCAATGGGTATCCATTATATTTTTGTCACTGCTGAAGACATAAATGGAAGGAAAATAATCACTAGAAAAAGCTATTTCATATTTTTGCAAGTTGAAATACTGTGTTTAAAAAATGGAATAGTATGTCCAGCACTAGGTGCTTTGTTGAATAAAATAAAATAATTCTGAGTATCACTACCTTTTTTATTTTCATGAAATAATATTTAGCCAACATTGAAAACACTTGATAAATAAAACCAGTGGATAATCCAATGACAGGTTCTTAAACTAGTGTTCACGGACTCCAAAGAAGGTCATGAATAGAATTCAGGATGTCTGTGAACTTGAATGTGAAAACAATTACATTATTTGCACTCACCGCCAACTGAAATTGAGCATAAACTTCAATTCTGAATATAGGCAACAACCTATGGTATTATTAGCAGTACCTGTCTCTATCACCAAAAGAAATCACAGATATTTTCCTATCAAATTACAGTTGTTGCAGATATCTAAAAACATTGTTTATACTCTTCACTTCTTCAAAATTATAGTAATTATTAGATCTACTGCTAGATTTTGTTTTTTAAAAGCACATATATTATTACATCACACATTTGACTTTTATAGATTTTGATAACTATAATTTCATATAATTGGTTTCTTTGTAATCTCTATGCATTTCATTTTATGCATTTAAAAATATTATCCTGAGAAGGGGTCCATAGTATTTACCAGATTGCCAAAGGGATCAGATATATGGCACCAAAAAAACTTAAGAACCTCTGTTCTAAAAGTGACCCCAGATTTCATGTATTCATTTAACGACAACCAACAACATTTAAGTACCTTCGACATGCCCTGTAATGTTTTAAGCACTAGGGATTAGGGATATAAGAACAAAGAAAACAAAATTCTTATTCTCAAAGACCTTATTTTATTTTTCCAGATAGAGTAATCTAACATTCAGTCTCAAAAGCAACAATAGGAATTCACAACTAGCATAGATTCTTCCTAAATAAAGTTTGGTGCATGAACCAACAACTTTGGTATCACTTGAGAACTTGTTAGAAATGCAGAATTTCAGGCCCCATCCTAGAAGGTGCATTTTAATAACATCCCAGGTAACTATGAAGTTTGAAAAGTGCCGGCTTAGCTTTTAGACCCCATACTACTATGCTGACAACTTTTTTCTTCCCATTGGGCCTGAACATCTAAAACAGTGAGGAAATCCACAAAGCGTCAGGAGGCCACCGATAAAGTCAAGTCTAGACAGTTCGAACTCATTTTTCTGAGGCTCATCGAAGAGAATGTGGCTCTTGAAAATTCTATTTCTAGCAGCACAGAAGAGTAAAAATCCAATTTGGAAAAAAAAAGTCATAATTGAAAATCTTCTCACATTTTCTCATGCTTAATTTGGTCATTCCTCTGTACGAAATAAAACAAGCTCATCTTGTTTAGTGTCACCTCAATGGAGTGAAATTGGCTACACCGTTCTTTCACTCAAAGCACTATTCATAGATTTCTATTCTCAACCATGTTATTTATACTCTGCCTACAAGTAGGTTTCACAGTTATTTAGAATCAGGCAGCACAAACAGTGTACTACTTTAATTTTGATCTGAACAGTGAAACACATTTGAATTTCCTAATATAATATTTGGGGAGAACCCCAAAGTGTAAAGATTGAGAAGGGAACAACAATATATAAGAAAAGATATTCAACCCAGTGATTGCTTAAAAGCTGAAAACTGATCGAATTCTACATATGGTGGAAGCTTCTGAAATTATATGCAAACCAGAGTCATGTGATTTGATAACTAGATTTTATTAATGGTTTGAGAGCAGTGTTTTCTGCTCACTGCTATCTCTGATGCTGCCTATTTAAAATTCTGATTTTTTTCATCATAAATTTTGGCATTGATTTTTATTTTTAAAATGTTTCATTAAAGTATTATTTATCTTGATTATTGAGTTTGGGGGCATTCCTTAAATTTTGCACCCAAGGTCCTAGTCCCAATTGTGCTGGATATACAAGGTTAGAGGTGAGGAAGTAATTACAATTAGAATAAATTCTAGCAAGAACAAAATGTGCATTTTTTCCAAACAAGTGTCTTAATCTTCCAATATTATCAATGACATTAGAATAATTTTTTAACAACCATAATACTTGTGCCATGTTGCATTCATCTATCATTCATAAGTATAATTAAGATCAGTTTTTAGCACATTTTACAGTCAAGAAACTCTTCCACTTGATTAGTAGGTAAACTGAGGCTTGGATCATTAACTCACAGGCTCATGGTTTCTTTACACTTCTCCTAAGTAAAATGTTTACCAAAAGATAACCCCACTGTAATCTAAGAAGCAGAGTTTTATATTTGGACATTATGTGAAATGCTACTGTCATCAAAGTTAATCACCAAGAAAGCAAAGGGCCAATAAATGGCTTAGATGAATTAGAAAATTTGATCTTTACTTGGATTTCAATTAATGAAATTACACAGTATCAAAACCAGCACCTCACTAGGGCAGTTTAATGTTAACAACTTTCATAATAGTCCCAAAGGGCATTGTTAAGAGGAACTCTGAATTGCCTAATGAAAAATTGCATTGTACAGGTATTTTTGCAAACAAAATGTAACATCAAATAGAAGAGGATAGGAAAAATAAAGTTCAGCCCTAACATCCCATAAAGCACAATCTCAAACATCTCCAATGGTACATAGTTAAATAAAAATAGTCTGGTGCCATACCCAATAATTCCATAAAATACAGGAAATAAGCAAATAAGACACTGTGACCAATCCCTCTACTTGCTATTATATTCAGATTTGTTTGGTTTTAAGCAGTGGAGCCCAATTCAAGCTGTTTTAAGTTAAGGGAGATTTATTTTAAGGAAGAATAGGAAGCAGTAGGAAGATAGGATATAATGGAAATGTGGCAAATTCTACTGTTTGGTAAGTATAAAACGCACATTGAATTTCAAAAAGTCAGTATAAAAAATGTAAAATATTTCCTTTTTATACTGATGACATGTTGATATGACAATATTTTGGATATATTGCCTTAAAATGCATTATTCACGTTAATTTTATATATTTCTTTTAACTTTTCTTAATGTGGCTAATAGAAAATGTAAAATAACTTATGCGGCCTATGTTATATTTCTATTGGGCTCACAGCTCTAGAGACACTGGTTCTGGGCATAAATTAGGGGAAGGGATTTTCATTGTACAAAGCAGGAAAGCAGCAGGAACTGGAGCTTTCTCTTTGAAGCGAGCATGGGCCTGACAAGATACAATTTGCTGCTGACCCACTAGATAGAGGGTAATAGAAACCAACAGAGAAAGAGACCCACTGGATACCACAAGTCTAGACTGGAAGGCATCTCTTTTCCATTCCACCTTCCATCTCCTTCTCCCTTCCTGCTTTCCTCTCTCCGTTTTCTTACTCTTCCTCTTTCTCCTCCTCCCTTCCTTCTTTCTTTCCTATCTTTTTTTTTTTTTTTTTTTAAGAAGAAAGCTGATTATCTTGAATGGGTCAAACAGGAAAGTGAGTGATGATTAACCACTTACTGTATAATACTTTCTAGAAAATCTACAAATGAAACAAACAACATATTTAAATTAAACATTCGTTAAGATAAAAACTAAAGAGAAATTCCTAATTCTCTCCTAGCGATGGCAATACCTCACTTGCTCTGCAGAACCTGTCGCCTAGGCCTTACTGAATTATTCTTGATGATCAGCTCCACGATGTTAGAGGTAATTCTTAAAGGTTTGTGGAGACCATCGTTTATGTGTATGTCAAACAGATTGCATTTGTAACATTTAATGCCCACAATAGCAATAATAAAACATGCTGGTGTGTGCTCTCTGTGTAAACGCTTTCTTAAGATAGAGCCAGTGAAATGTTTTAGGAACTTTGACATTTATGGCTGTATTTATAATCTCTTTTGGATCATTTCCTCACAGAGTCACATGTTTGTATATTCTAAATTCTCTGGAGAAATAAAAATGTTTAAACATAATACAATGATGTGATATGCATTTTATAAGCCCTTGCTCACCATCTAGGCATGAGAAAACTGTATGGTGAATTGTGAGAAGGATTTTCTATGTGAATGTTGAATTTTCTAGATATGTGCCATAATACAAGGTGCTTAGAAAGAGGAAAAAAAGATGTGTATTCAACTTGGACAGAGACTTTTTTTTTTTGCTTGAGACTAGATTACATTAAAAGATGGAAACTAGATGTTTACCCAGTTGAGAATATGCACTGTGGAGAGTCCTTTGGGCAGATATGTGTACTTTTTGTACTTTCTAAGAAGGTGAAGGAAACCTAGGAATTTTATTGCCACTCTACACTCACATATTATATGAATTTACCTACTGTTTATTTTTTGAAATAAATAAATACGTTATGGCCATAGAAAAACTTAATGATTATTCATACAAACAATAAACGAACTACTTTTAGCTAAAGCAAAGAAGATAACTTTTACTAAACACTTAATTTGGTATATACGAAGTATCTGACATGTTAACGTATTAAACAGTCACAGCAAGTCTAAATCGTAAGTGACCAAGATAATACTCAAATGGTGGAATGCCTCACACTTAAAGCTGTTCCTATTCCATAGGCCATCCTGTAGTGAGAGAGTGTAGAGATTTTGAAACATCTTTAAACTT
The DNA here is from genome assembly GCF_000325575.1 of Pteropus alecto. NCBI lineage: Eukaryota > Metazoa > Chordata > Mammalia > Chiroptera > Pteropodidae > Pteropus > Pteropus alecto. The sequence goes on along the minus strand of NW_006432447.1, from coordinate 12,005,748 downwards.
TTTGACACATTCCTCCTAATGAGAGGTGAGATTTATAAGTATTTCCCTTGAATCTGGACCAGCTTTAGTGATTGGTTGACCAATAGAGTATGGCAGAAGAAACTGGTGACTTCAGAGGTTAGGCCATAGTAGAAGGCCATTCAGCATCCACTCTGTTCATTTGAGACACTCATCTTTGGAACTCTGAGCAGTTATGTAAGAAGCATAAGGCTGCCATGTTGTGAGGAAGCTCAGACTAGTTTTGGAGAGATTTCTTATGCAACTAAAACAGAAGATTTTAAGTTTAGCTGAGGATTAGGAGTCCAATTAATATGAAAAGCCTTATCTCCTATTATTGATGATTTTTAAAAGACCAATTCTTAGGCAGACTCCATTTTTTCATTTTTATACATCAATAATAATTATGGCTAATACTTTATGCCAGACTTTGTTCTAAGGACTTTTAAATGCATTGATATATGAAACCTTCACCATAGTCATAAGAGGTAGATGTTATCATGATCTATAATTTTACATATTAAAAAAACAAAAAAACTTGAGGCACAGAGAAGCTAAGAGTTTACCCAAGGTCAGTCAGTTATTAAATGGAAGACCCAGGATTTGAATTTCTGGCTCCAGATTCTATGTTTTTAACTACTTCTTCTACCGCCGCGATCAAATTCTCAAATTAAAAAGATTACTTTTTAAAAAAAGATTAACAAGTAATAAGCATTTTCCCTCTCTGGTGGTTGTAAAGTATGGTCACAAATTCTTTACCACTTCTATCGTTGAGAGGTGGGGTCTATATCCCCTCCCCCTGAATTTGGGTGGGCTTGTGAATGTTTCGACCAATTAAATACAGTGGAAATGATGCTATGCCACTGCCAAGGCTAGGTATAAAAGGTCATACACCTTAGACAAAGGTCTCCTTTGTTCATTGGGATACTTGCTCTAGGAAACCTTAAACTGCCACATAAGAAGTCCAACTACCCTGAGTTCACCATGCTACAAGGAAGCCTGAGCCACATATAGAAGTCACATGTCACTGCTCCAGTTGACAGTCCCAGCTGAGCAGCCTTCGAGCCATGCCAGCTTGGGCACTGACATGTGAGTGAGAAGTCCCCAGTCTTTTGAAACCCTCTGCCCTGAGTCTTCCCAGCTGAGGTTTCAGACATCGTAGAACAGACAGACACAAGCTATTTCTGTTGTGTTCTGTTTAAATTCATGATCCGCAGAATCAAAGAGACTAATAATATAGAGGGTTGTTTTCTTTATGCCCTGAAATTTCAGTGATTTGTTACACAGGAAAGGATAATTGAGATATTCTCTTTCATCAATAATTTCTATACCCTACTCCTAGAAGCAGGCCCTAGAATAGTTTTCTGTTATATTTTCAGTCCCTTTTTTATACTTTTATTTTTTTATTTTATTTATTTTTTCCCCTTCTTTAATCCGCTGCCCCGCCCCGCCCCCTCCCACCCCTGACCTGTGGATGTTGCCGTTTCCCCTTAAGAACTGGATCTCTGAAGGAGGGGTGTCTCCTCCCACACGCTTGCGGTGTGCGTCTGGGGCCTGGCGCTCCTGGGGCCTGGCACCCCCAGTGTACTCAGGGGGCCTGGTGCACCTGGGGCATGATCCTTGGCTCTGCCTCGAGTGGGAACCCAGAACTTTCTGCGTGTAAAGCAGACATGCTAACCACTACACTATGGAGACACCTCTTCCCTTTGTTTATACTTTTAAACATATGTACTTATTCAGTTTTAAACATTAATAGCTCCATTATATTTATTTATTTATTTATTTTTCATTTAATTTATTATTTTTTTATTATGATGACATTTGTTAATGAAATTCAGTAAATTTCAAGTGTAAGATTCAACAGTAAGGCATATATATATTGTGCGTTCATGGCACATGAACAGATTTGGTGACAGATTTCTTTCTGTCACCACATATTTGACCCCCCCATTATATTTAAATTATTGGTATACATGCTTTTTTTCACACTCACTTATTCAAGAGATTTTTTAATTGAGAATCTTCCACATGCCAAGCATTGTTCAAGGTGATGAGGAGACAGAATAAACAAAACAAAGTCCTAAAACTCATGAATCTTATGTTTATGTAATATCTTGCTTTATATGTTCATACTACAGGTTTATATAATTTCTTTTATCTACCTATATAGATTATATGGTACTAGCAGTGATTCATATTGCCAGATACAAATGATGTTTCTAATATTTGGCTGTTGCAAAAATGTATAAGTGTATGCACATATGGGGGGAATTGTATTTTTAGTTCTGATACTGTCAAATTGTCTTCACCAGTTTGTACTCCCACCAGCCGCACATGAGAATGCTTGTTCTCTGATCTTACCCAATACTCCAGTCAATGTTCTGGGAGCAAAACTCTTTAAATTCACTTTTCTCCCAATTACTAATGAGGTTAACACTTTTAGAGTCTAATTATAATTCTTTTTCATTGAATTGTTTATTTTTATTCTTTGCCCATTTAAAAAATTGTTTGTTTGCCTTCTTTAACCATTTCAAGGTGCTCCTACTTTAATATAATTATGAACCCTTTAGCTATTAAATATAGTGCAAAAACAGTTTGAGTCTAAGCCTGCTTTTAAGCTTCATATTGCTTTTTATCATACAGAATATTTTGATTTTTATGTGGGCAAATTTGTCCATCTGTTACTTCATGTCTTTTGGATTTTATAGCTTGCTTATGAAGGCCTCCATGCCAAAGTTATAAAAACAGTATCTTTGTCCTCTATATTTAAATTTTTTAAAAAACTTCTCAGATTTTTTTTTTTTTTAGTGCATATGGACGTTTAGTGAATGGGGTGTGGTAGCACGTAGATTTCCTTTTCTTTCTGGTCTATTGATTGATTCTCAGTTCTGACTAAATCTCCCTCTTTTAGTTACTATGTAGTTTATTTTCATGTTTGGCAGGGCAAGTTGTCCCTCATTGTTCTTTTACAAAAATTTCTTGGCTTTTCTTTTAGTGTTTTCTTCCAAAGTTTGGGAGTGGCTTGTTTAGTTTCTTCCAAAATTTCTTATAGGATTTTTATTAAGATTTAATTGAATTTATAGATAGGTTATAGAGAAGTGATATCTTTACAATTTAGGAACATGATTTCCTCTTCATTTGTTCAAGTTTTCATGAAGTTTTATAATATTTTTTTTCATCTAGGTTTTGGCATATTTGTTTAATTTCTAAGAATTTAATTGTTTTGTTATAATTGTGAATGGGACAATTATTAAGGTTCTATTTAGTTATAGAAAAGTCATAGATTACTATATGTTGATCTTGAAATCAATCTCTTTACTTATCAGTTGTCATTTGGTCTTCTTTGGGTCGCTGAACATAAAATGGTATCATCTATGAATAATGACTGTTTGGTCTCTTTGTTCTCTCAGATTCATAGTTCTTATTTATCTATTCATTACCTAAGACTTCCAGTACAATTTTGACAAGTCAAGATGATAATAAGCACACTGTTCTTGCTCTTGAATCTAACATTTCATTACGTGTACTTGCTGAGTGTTTCTAGTAGAAAACTTGAGCAAAATAAAAGAGTTCATTCTATTTCTATCTTGGAGTTTGATTAAAAGTGGACACTGAATTTTAACTAAATACTTTTTTAGAGGAAACTATTAAGATATTATGTGGATTGTCTCATTTAATCTGTTAAGGTAGCAAAATAAAAGATTACTTAATTTTCATTCATTCAACACATGTTTATTGAGAACCTGTTACGTGCCAAGAACTATGGTGAATGCTGGGAATGTAAATGAAAACAAGACAGACAAGTTTTTTTGCCCCGAAGTTGATCAATATTTGCAAATACAGGATAAACCGTATTTGCTCTAGATGTGTTACTCTTTAATATGTTGCTGGACTTGATTTGATATTGTTTTGCATAGGATTTTTGCATCTATGTTCAGGAGTAGAACTAGATTGTGTTGCTCTGGGCACCATTCAAAACTGACAGCTTTACAAGATCTCCGTAAACAAAATGAAGCAAAGTATAGTGTTTCTCTCCACTTATTCAAGTCTTCTTTTAAATTCATAATATTGTGGTTTTCTTCCTGTGAGTCTTAAATATTTCTTATTAAATATATTCCTAGATCATTTATTTGCTTCATTATGAGTAGGATGTTTAAATCAAATCTTCTAATTAATTATTGCTTGTATATATAAGATGGATTGATTTCTGTATATTTGGTTTATAATGGGTCTCTTAGATGAATTCTCTCATTAAGGCTATTAGTTTTTTAACTGCTTTTTTCTTGTTTTTGAGACTTCTGAATAGACCATCATAATATCAGTAAATAATATATTTTCCTCTTCCTCTTAAATAACTAAACATTGTTTTTTCCTTTGTCTGATTTTATTTCATGGGTTAGAAATTGCAGAACAATATTGAATAGTATTTATAATAAAGAAAATTTTTGTATTTTTTTCTTTTAAAGTGAATGTTCCTAGAGTTTTATTATTAGGTGTCATATATTGAGAGAAATAATCTGTACCAGCTTGAGAAAGAAGATTTCATTTATATTCTGGTCCTCGTTATCAGGTGTTTTTACTAAAAATGGATGTCGCATTTTTTCAAAATAATTTTTGGCATACTTTGGGATAATCACGTTATTTTTCTTCTATGACATACTGATGTGAAAAATTATATTAATGAATTCATAATATTGAATTATCTTTGCATTCTTGAAACAAAACCTGCTGTTTTCATTATTTCATAAACAGCTGGATAAATTAAGTGTTGCATTTTAGATTTTGGCTTCAAAATCTAAATATCTGTGAGATCACTTCTTTTTTTTTTTTTTTGATATGTGTTAGTTTTATAAGTTTTTAGTGATAGAGTTTGGCCAATATTTGAATTGGTATTTTTTTCCCACATATTTTAATGCCCTTGAGGAGTTAACAAGTCAGAAAATTATTTGTTATTTAAATTTTGAAATAATTTTTCCTTAAAACCTCTGAACAGGTAAATGTTTACATTGTTTTGCAAGTACTTCTTAAGAATGTTTTCTGCTTCTTCAGTAGTTAATATTCATATTTTATATGAATGAGAATGATTCATTATATCAAGATTTTCAAATGTTTTCATATCAAAGATGACACCTCTTTTTATCCCTAATTTTTTCTTGTCTCTGATTTTTTCCTTAATTAGAATAAATAGAGGTTTGTGTATTTTATCCTTTTTGTTCTGATCATTGTTTGCTTTTTCTGAAGAGCCATTCTAAGATTTATTTACCTATTCTATTCCTTTTTGTTTACTAAATTTTAATTTCTGCTTTCATCTGCAATAATTTCTTCTCCTTTTTTCTTAGGCTTGCTTTGTTTTGCTCTTAGCTTCTCAAGTGAATGGCTTAATTTATTTGTTTCTTTTATTTAAAAATTGTGAAAGTATGTTTTGTAAATTTGCCCAATTACAGCTTTGACTAAAGACCATAGGTTTCAATACGTAGTGTGTTTATAATTTGCTAAGTATTTTGTATCTATACTTTTAAACTCTTACTTGACCCAGAATTATATAGGAGAATATTGTTTGTTTTGTTTTGTTACCATTAAGAGCTTGAAGAAATTTTCAAAAATTAATTTTGTTCAACTATTATTCTTGTGGCATTTTGATCAAAGAATATGATCTGTATGAATCGGCTTTTTAGAAAATTCTGATGTTTTCTTTGTGATCCAACATATATATAATTTTAAGTGTTTCCCAAATATTTAAAAAGAAAATATATTTTCTATTTGAGGTTATTACATTTCCATGTGTGTTTTTAAATTGACTCAATTCTCATATCCTTTATTTCCTTGTTTATTGCTTACTTTAACTCTCAAGAACAGAAATAAAAAGCTTTCTTACTATGTATTTGGCACATGAAAGTTAAATCCTGATACATTCTCACTTCAGATCTTCTTACCAATAGTGAAAAAGAAAGATTATCCATGAGACATTTAATTTTTTTCCTGGAAAATCTACTTCATCTTATACGACTGTAATTCCAACTACTCGGTGGGGAGAGTAGTTCTTTTTTTTTTACTACATTATTATGCTTTTAATTTTCCTGTGCTACTCTTTCTTAGGTATCTTTTGTAGACCACTATTGCTGGGTATGACCTAATCTCTGTCATTTAATATGCTAAAGTCATTATATTAGTTATATGTTACATGTTTGTGCTTACTCAAATTGATCCATATTTTATTGTTTCAGTTTCTTTGCTATTTCTTTGATATTTATCTTTGACTCTATCATACAAGTTTTCTTTTCTCTTTTCTCTCTTCTAATGTAAAAGCATATACCCTACTTTTAATTTTGCTAAATGTCACCTTTAAAAATTAAACAACTCTATTTCTCTCTCCAGAGAAATCAGTGTCTACCACTTCTTCTAATGCACAATAAAGATATTAGCTCGCCATTCCTTCCTTCACATATCTTCCTTATCTGGGAATTTAGACCCAACTTCTTAATTGCTAAATATTATTATTTACATATTATTTCTTCTGTTTCAAGGATTACTGATGAAGTTTGCAATCTTTGTTGTAGCTACAGTATATCTGCAACAACTTAAACTTGATCTCACATAAAAATTTTCAGTACTTACCGTTGGTCCTTTTAATAAATACAACTTTCTTGAACATGAGGTTTTAAAAACTGGACTTGTTTTATGGTTTTCTGGGAAACTTGATTTTTTTTTTCATGAAGAGAACATGATCAATTTAGTTTTTTATGTGGTATCAGAAAATGCTTTTTTATTGATTTCAAATGTGAATGATCACATGTCCAATTTTAGTATTCTTAGATCTTAGTCCTTCCCCCAAGCCGGGTCTCTGAGGGTATTGCTCTATTAACTTCTGGTCCTGACTTTTCTTTCCTCATAGCTAATTTCTTTATGGTTTCTGTTTGTTTTGTTTTGTTTTGTTTTTTTCTCTCCTCTAGGATTCTCTTTTGAAAAATTAAAATCCCTAACTTCCATAGGAATTGGTCTCTTCATATTGATTTTGTTTAATACTCATCCAGCCCATTTGATCTGAATATTTACTTACTTCTTAAGTTCAGGAAGTTACTTTCTCTAAACTTGAGAATCATTGCTATTTTTCTATTTGTTTGGCTTCTTCTTTGGGGACGTTAGTTTTCTTCATGTTGGATCTCCACACTCTGTCCTCTGAATCCACCATCTCCTTTTTTAACATTGTTATTGCATTTTCATTTTTATTTAATTCTGAAAAAGTGCTTCAAATTTGTCTTCTATATTATGGATTTCATCAATGCCGATTAAGCACTTTATCCCTTCTAATGTATTTTCGATTTTGATATTTCACATTCAGTTTTATACCGTTTTCTTTCTTTCATTAGCTTTCTATATTCTAGTTTTTCAACCAGTTTCCTTCTTACCTCAATATGTTTTCTTCTCTCATTTTTCATCTCCTGCTTCATGGGGTCCTTGAATATAATTTAGATCACAAAGCATATGCTGTTGAAAATTTATTCCTATTTCCTGTAGTAAATCTTTTCTAAAAGTATGCTCTTCCTCTGCCTCTTGAGTGCTATGTGTTCATTTCTTAAAGTTACAAAATTTTTCATATGCTTCATAATGAGGTTTTATTTTGCATGTTTATTCATCCTTGAATAATGACTATTTTATCTGGCCTGTTATTTCTCTGCAAAACAAGAGTGAATAGATTTCTCTTGAATCCCATCATACTTTACTCGGTTTTAGTTCTAATCCTCTCTTAGATCTTATGCTATTTGACATTTTACCCTGATGTTAGATTTATTCTGACCTACGGGAGCTGAGTTCATAGCTTTCTGTATATATGGCAAAGCCACTGTGCCAGGGGCCAGATCTTGAATAGCTTGGCCTCATTCTTTTTGCTCCCACAAAACAGGTTGAGGAAAAGAAGAATCCTCGTACACTGCTGGTGGGAATGTAAATTGGTACAGCCACTACGGAAAACAGTATGGAGGTTCTCCCCAAAATTAAGAATTACCATATGACACAGCAATCCCTCTTCTTGGTATCTACCCCCAAAATTTGAAAACATTTATCCATAAAGATATATGCACCCCAATGTTCAGTCCATCATTATTCACAATGGTCAAGACATGGAAACAACTGAAATGCCCTTCAATAGATGATTGAGTAAAGATGTGGTACATATATACAATAGACTATTACTCAGCCATAAGAAAAGATGAACTATTGACATTTGCAACAACGTGGATGGATCTTGAGATTATCATGCTAAGCAAAATAAGTCAGAAAAAGCTGAAAATCACAGGATTTCATTAATATGTGGGATATAAAACTGAAAGCAACAAACGAACAAGACAGAGACTCATGGACACAGAAAACAGTTTAGTGATTACTAGAGGGAAAAGGAGGGGGAGGTAGCTAAGGGTAAAGGGGATCAAATATATGGTGACAGAAGAAAATTTGAGTGGTGAACACACAATGCAATGTACGTATGACCTATTATTGAATAGTACGTACACTTAAAACCTATATAATTTTGTTAACCAATGCCATCCAAGAAAATTTCATTAAAAAAACAAGTTGAGGAGGAGACTTTTGACTTTTTGGAGAATCCCCCACTCAATAAATAACCCAACGGCTAGCCATACAGTGCCAGTCACAGTGCCTGGTCTCAAGCTATGACTTCTCTCAGGTTCTGTAGGACGTGCAAAGAGGAAACTCCCTCCAAGTCTCACAGCAAGTCGTGTCCTCCTACCGCAGACCCTAAGTTTCAGGATATTGTTAAAATGCTTTCTGGATTTTCTTCTCTTTTTTCCTCTCAGGGCCATGTCACTTTCTCAATAAGTGAGTCCTAACATCTTTCATAAATAAGGTTTATCTGCAAAAACTTACTTGACATTTCTGCATGTGAAAGGTGTTCTCTAGCTCCCAACACGAAAGTAAGATTCCCCAATTTCTGTGTCCCCTTTGACACTTTAATTGAAATTTGGAAGGCTCCTGTGTTTAAAATGCCATCTTCACCTAGAAGTAAGGCAGTAATATCTAAATAAGCAGAACATGTCTTAGAGGTAGCACTGTCTCTGCTGGGGCTTAGATTTGAGGTGCCAGTTCAGATCTATTATCCACAGGGCCTGCCAGAACTGAGGGACTCCCATGTGGCTCTCAGAAGCGTTTTGCTGCAAATCCTAGCCAGTCTCCGGGGTTACTACTAAATTCCAATGATTTTTTTTTCTGTTTCCAAGTTGGCTAGGTTGAGACATAGATCTGAGTTTCTACTTTGGTTTTCACTTTTTTTTAGCCCAATCACCTATGATGTGCCAGACACTTTACATGTATTATTGCATTTAATCTTCAAAAATGGTATCACATAGATGTTATTATAAATCCCAATGTACAAATGAAGGAATTGGAGCTTACAAAAGGATTTAAATAATTCAACGTCTCTCAGTTAGCAAGTGTCAGAGTCAGCACTTACTGGCCTGTCACCCATTAAAACTCATGTTTATAACCAGCATTTCAAAAGCCTTCCCTAGCTTTTTCCCCCCAAAATAGATTTCCTACCTTAATCGTGAGTATTGGCAGCCATTTATAATCCCTGCCATCATGTGATACCTTCTTCTCATGGACCAATGATCTACTAGATGAATCTGTATTTACATCACACTTATTCTTCCCTCTTATCTCAGAATAAAAGACATATTTCTTCTAGAACGATTGCCTCCTTATGTGCTCAAAATTCCATTCCCTTTCTTCTCCTTCCATTATTCTCCCTCTCTCCTTGTTCTGCCATCTCAGCATATAAACATGTTGAAGTCTCTTCCATCTCTTCTCAACATCGCATTGACCTCTAACCACTATTCCTTATTTTCTTTCCCTTCGTTGTCAAACTTTCCCTTCCACTGACATGGGAAACTAGTATGTACTAGCTTTTTCTATTTCCTTTTTTTCCCCTGAATCCACTCAATTTTCATTCATAACAATCCCAGCAAAACACTCAAGCCAAGATGACCTGTGGCCTCCCAACTGTGAGATCACATAAACATGCTTTGGCCTTCCATTTTCACTTTCTGTTAACACTTGTCAACATTGACTTCTTCCTTTACAAAATTTTCTTCTATCTTGTTTCTATGGCTCCACTCTCTTCTGTCCTCCTCCTGCCCCCTTGACCTTTATTTTTCCAACTACTTTCCATTTATTTGTTTTTCCCTCTATCCAAACGGTCAAGCAAATTGTTCTAGCATTGCATTCTCAGGTCTCTTTGTTTTCTTTATTCAAATCATAAAACAATCTCATTCATGTCTGAAGTTTCAGCTAACACTTTAATGCTGATTGCTTCCAAATCTATGTCCAAAGCCTGGCCCTTTTTCTTATGCAGTAAAACTATACTTCTGGCTGAGAAAGAACAGCTATATGAAAATCTTCCCTAGGCATCTCGATGATTTTATTTCTCTTTCATCCTCTTGGATTCTTTATTGGAAGTACTAGTAATGACAGCCACAAAATCATCCACCTCTTTACCAAGCCCTGCATTTAACCAGTTACTAAGTTCTGCATTTTCTATTATTTTGTCTTTTTTTTTAGTTAATAATTTTTCTCCACCTCTACTTAGTTCAGGCCCCTATCCTCCTTGCTTAAATTAATTTCATGACCTCCTATGGGGGTTTCCACATTGTCCATAGTTCTAAAAGAGTGGTTATGTTGAAATGCAAATGTAATCATGTTACTCCTTTCTTAGAACCTTATCATCTTCAGGATAATAGTCATAGTCCTAAGATTCACATTGAACTTCCTGAAATTTCCAGAATACTCCCACATTATTTCTCACTCTGCTTTTACCTAAGATATTCTTTATCCTTGGAATTTATCCTCCTTCCTTTGCAAACTTGTCTTTTGGACAAGTCATTCATCAAGACCCAACCCAAACATCACATATGTTTTAAATTTTGATTTTGCTTCCCAGAAACATTTAATATGACATTCTGCTATGCTCTCATGGAACTTGGTACACACATTCCTATGCTAGCATTCAGCATATAGCTTAATAGTGGGTTCGTTTGCTTCTTAGTCTCCCATTCAAGACTGTAAGCTCTTTAAAAACCAGAACATTAGTTTTTAATGACTCACCTGACTCCCCAAGGTCCATCAGGGCAGCCAGGCCAGGTAATCCAGCTATCCTACCTTGTCGTGAACATCTATCTTAAGCCATATCCTAAGTTCTTCCTCAGCTTAGTGCTTCTGGGAATAACCCATGATGTTCTATGCCCGTGTCCAAGTAATCACAGCAAACTATTGGAGGAAGAGAAGAGAAAGCTTGTTATTATGCAGAACTCAACCACTAACTTTCAAAAGGGATGACTTCTTCTTTCTAAAAATTGTAGACATTCATATTAAGCATAAGACAGAACATAAAGGGACTATACAGTGCCATTAGAAACTAAAGTACCCTAATAGGGGCACTGTCCAGAAGATAAATCATTGATTTTCCAATTTGCCTCTATCCATAAATAGGAGTGTGGGCCAAACACAACCCATAAAGGAATACTGTCCAAAGAAGTTAAAAATAAGTTTGCCTCATGCCAGCGGGGTATTGACATTTGACTAAATCTGGAGAATTCCATAAAGAACTTGCTGTGGGACTGCATTTTCACCAAATTCTAATTCTGCGATAGAGAGCTATCTCCATTTTCAAGGTATTTGTCTTTGTTGTGTATTTGCCTTCTTGCTTACATCTACTCCATTTGTATTAGCTTCTTTGGTTACTATTTATCTTCCTGAGTTCTGGATTTCAATATTTAATCATTTCTATGATAAGCATCTGTTCACATTTTAACATCTCTGAAATTGGAATGTGTCTTACAGTTACTAATATCTGATAGTCATTCATTGGCCAGAATCATTCACGACTTTGTTGTCCTCATTTCTGCAAACTTGGTGGTTACTCCCCGTGGCCTGACTGAATAACTGCAACCCCTCAACCCAGAGGTGAATATCTGTGGCAACCCCCACCATAATGGTCATAGGGCAAGGCTGCTTCCACTCTGTACTTTCCCAGAGTAATCAGAATTATCTATTTCTTTCACCTGTTGTCAGGAAGCTTCTTTGCCAGGGGCCACAAGGGCTACCATTCCAGGGACATGAGCTGAGGCAAAAAGAGAGGAACAATCCTGATCACTATTATATCTGTGTGAAGACAGATACAAGAAGAAGGACAGCTAACCTCAGAGTTTCTCCCTGTACCACAGAGATTAGAAGCAAGCACTTCTGTATTTTAATAATGCAAAGTAAGTGTTAGCCTTCCCATATTCTAGTATTGCCAAATGTATTTGGAGAAAGAGAATGTTACCTCATGGTGGACTCCCAAACAAACCACTTGGTGGCTTCCTTCTACTCTGCCAGCTTCTGCCTATTACTCTCAGCTCAACCACAGGTATATCTGTCAGGGTTCATTCAGGAAAATAGATGCCATGTAGGATATTCAGAGGGGATTTAATACAAGCAATTTTGTTACACAGGTGTTGAAGAATAAAAGAGCAAAAAGGTGGCCTGAAAACAATTGTATCTATAGGAAGAAGCTACTACTCCTAGAGTTGGGGAAATCAAAGGGGAAATTTGTATTTACCAGAGCCTAGGAGTGGAGAGGAAAAGCCTCATGTTGCTACTGCTCAGGGTTGGGGATGCCACATTGCTGATAGCCAGGTGTCTGGGGAAGGTCAGGTAAAGCTGATGTCCTTATCACAAAGGAGTGCAGCCATAGAGCTGGTGATGCTCTCTCTAGGGGAGTGCCACAGGCTGGGTCTAGAAGTGTTTTTAAAAAGCTGGAGACTGGAGCAGTAGCTGCCCTCTGCTGCTGAAGAGATGTGCCAGGAACTGGAAATAGGAAGGGAGTCTTTCCTCACATCCTCCCACTTTCCAGTGCCTTGTCAGCTCCTCCCTTTAACAAGATAAAACTAATTCTCAGAAACAATGCAGTTCACACCTATATTACAAAAGAGAAAAAAATCCCATGTATGCAATGTGATCTTCTTGCCTCAGAAGATATAAAAATGTTCTACTTTGTGTGTGGTACATCACAGGTTTTCCTTTATCCATCCTCTGGCTTTTTGGCCATAGCTATGGGTTTGCTGATGTATAAGGGTCTCTTTAAACAACAAAGCTTTTTAGCCTTCTTTAGCTAAAAGTACCTTGAAATGACATCTTTTCTTTACGACGTAAAAAAAAATCATATTTTTAAAGTAGGGTAGCCCCTACAGTCCTAAGTGGGAAGTGATAACAATGAAGATATATTTGCATTTTATCCAGAATTAGGAACTGGGATGTGGGAATGGAAGATTGTTCTTTCAGTTACGCTGCCACTGGATTGATGACCTCTCTGTAGGGTAGTGTCCCAGATATTTACACGGACATTCTAGAGCACTAGCTTGTGGTGATACTCATGGATAACTAAAAAGAGCAAAGGTATGTTTATAAGCATCTTTGGTGTGGTTCATCATTATCATAATCTAGGGGAGATTATAAATATAAGGGAAAGAATTCTTGGTCAAGTATGGAGTAAAAACTGAAAGATGACCTCTTTTCTCATTTTAGAAACAAAAAGCCCTATGCTTCACTTATAAGTTGAACACTCTACCATATTACCAGTATGTGTCTATTTCAGAAAGCATGTTGCACTGCCTCTCTAGGCTTATAGAAAAAACTAATTGGTATTATTCTTCATAGCATGATACAGTGGAAAAGGATGCTATATTTGGAATTAGGAGACTTGAGTTCTAGACAATCTTTTGCTATTAGCCCAATGAGTCTTATTTACTCTCTCTGTTCTCAGTTTTCTCATTCATAATAAGAAGGAAATGAATGAGATGATCTCTAAGTTTATTTTTCACTTCCATAATTCTGTGAACCAAAGATCATCACGCTTCCTCTTAAGCAGGGACGGCATTAGTCACTGTCATTATTCAAAGAAAAGTCGACTTATTGTGGTGAAACCATATAAATCTTTGTCAGTGGCTTTGGTTTGAGAGTTATCCAAATCCACTTTCATTTTAGACAATACATTAACATGAATAGCCAGATAGTAAACAGAACCTGGACAATTTAGGCTTATTCATTCATGAAGAGATTTATACAGTACAATATTTTCCTTCACATAAGCTGTTTTTGTTGTGGTGGTAAAAATAAGAGATGATGAGATGAAGCAGTAATCTAACACTTTAGTAGAATACACTTTCCTCCGAATCAGTGAGAAATCTTTATTACAAAGTATTCTCTTCTGGTATGAATAAAAGCTGATCAATATGTAAACATTGAGATTTCTTTCCATAAATTGTGGATTTTGCAGAAATAATTGTTATATGCCTAAATAGTATTTGTTACTCTAGCTCATAATTACTCCATTTATTTCCCCATTCTCTCTTCATCAGTTTGATCATTTTTTTTCCCTTTTGTGGCTCCAAAATACAGAAAGAGTTACAGCAAGTTTGTGAAAACAGCTTTACATGAGGGAATGATTATATTTTAATCACCAACAAAGAACCAAACAAAGACCGAGTGAGTGCTAGAAGAGCCACCACACATCACTAATTCAGTATCTCTTTGCCAACCAATTATTTTTTAAAATCGAGAGTAATTTTAGTTTAAAGTTTTGTCATCTCCTTGACTCTTCTTTTAAATGAGAAATTCTCCATCTTTATACGTACTCCAAATATACACAAAGTTAATTACGACCAAACAATTCTATACCCAATAATCAGATCTTAGAATGCAGAGCACTCATAAAGTTGCTATCCTTTGCATATGTAATAATACTAAATTGGAACTACTTTTAGCTAAGTTCCCAAGACAATAAGAGGTCACTTTCCAAATCAAAGTGCGAGACACCTGTGTAGGATGTGTAAAGGAAGCAAATGTTTGAGACCCAATTCTGAAGTTCTAAGTTGATTACCCACTTTTACTGCATGAAAAGGTTGGAGAATATAAGGGGGAAAAAAGGATTAAATGAAAAACAGAATTTTGAAGAGAGCTGTAGGTATAATATGAAACCCACCCCATCCTTAAAGTGGAGGCCATGAGGGGCACGGGATGGGTTTCAGGGAAACACTTAGAGAGCTCAGTATGTGTCCTTTGGGCATAAGTGTCAGAGGAGCTTCGTGTCTTCCTTACTCCTGAAAAATCTACTCTTTGAAAGACTGTCTGGTGATATAAGAAAGAAAAGTAAGTATGTTGGAATCAGCCTGCACAGCCAGTTTTTTCTCACTTAACGATTTGAGAGTTTTCTATGAACCAGAAAAAGGCTCCTTTGCAAAGACAGAATGCTGAAATAGGGGTCACCGTACATACTGGCTTAGAAGATTCTGCAAAAGAGGCAAAAAGATTTTAGCAAAGAGAAATTGAAAGTATACTATAGGATGCCAAGAAGCCTATGAGGCAGTTAGGGATCAGCTGGGAGGATGCATTTACTCATGTCGAGGGAACTGTAGGTGGGAGTACCCTACTGATGAGGTGCCTTTGTTAGGTTTCCCTAAGAAGCAGAGCCTGAGACAAGGGCTTGCATATGGATGCGTAGCTTAGTTTGGAAAGTGAATGAAGAGTGGGGAACAGGCAAGAAAGAACGAAGAATGAGGAAAGCTTATACGACTGTGTGTTATTGAGCTGGACTATGAGCACCTGGGACTCAAGACCACCGTGACTTCCTGGAGCAGAATGTACCTCAGAATTGTCCACATGAAGTACAGAAAAAAAAAAAAGAGTATTTATTTGTAGTACGAAAACTCCCTTACACCTGCATGTGAGTTTCAAGTGGGTTCCCAGCTTCAGAGAATTTTCAGCACAAAAAGAAATGCATGCAAATCAGAAGTGAGATAGGTGAGATAGCACCAGGTTACACCTGCACTTTGTACTTGTCACAACAAGGACTGAAGCAAAAGGGAGATGTGAGGTAAGGCACGAGAACTGTCTGATTCGTGGGGTATCTCCAAAAAATCTGAAAAAACGATAAAATAAAACAAACAAATAAACAAAGAAAAAACAAAGAAAGGGTCTGCTTTAAACCTGAGAAACCCAAAGAATGGGGAAACTAGATTATCACAATAGGTTTTGTCAAGTTAGAAATTATCTGCTGTTTTCCTCTTAGTCTTCCCCTCTTCCTACAATCTTGATTTTTAAAATTATTATTATCACTACACTGGACTGGAGATATTAATTAAACCTGAGTCTATTTTGTGACTTAGAGAGACCAGAGGACACTTGATTACCTAAGATGACTAGAAAAGTCTTGGGGCTTGCCCTAGATTTTATGTAAGGACAAGGCAAGAGCTAGCCCTACAGAATACATTTAAAGGAACAGTAGATAAAAAGTAAAGTACCTTTATGATTACACTCAACACAATATGTTTGTGCAACATAACAGTTGCTTATGTAATAAAGTTTTGGCTTTGGCCTTGCCATCACTTTTAAGTTTAAGTACAGTCCTCTGTGGTATGTCCACTTTTTTTTGTGGAGGGTAAATAAGAGGCAGGAGAAGAAACTTTCCTGTATTTCATTCAGTTGTTTCAGCATAATAAGCACTTGGAGACTTTTAAATGTATGGAAGACATCTTTCCACTGCATGAAACTGTTCCCGAACAGCCTCACCCAGCTCTGAGAAGCACAATTCCAGACGTTGCTATTCAATAGAACAAAATACCAGGGATGAAAATGCTAGGAACTTTTGCTATCAAGCTCCAAGTTGTATATCGACTGTACCTTATATCCTGCTTATTGCATTGACCACCAAATTCTGAGCTTCTGTGGCCATCCATCACCAGCCAGCTTCCCCTCCCTGTGTGATTGCAGATAAGTCCTAACCTGGTGTCACCTCACATACTTTTCCTCTTTCTCAGACCCTTCCACTGGTGCCATCTGAAACTCCAGATAGGAGGTCAGCTAATGTCAAGCATTAACTTTTTCTGACCATTCTTTAATCCTTCCTTTTTTTTATCCTTCACATCCAATCCATCAGCAAGTTGTGACAGTTCTACCTCAAAAAATGTAACTCGTATACATGCATGCCTCTCTATTTTCTCCTTCATTTCTAAGTCTCTCCACTTTTACATTTGTCTCCAGAGACTCATTTATCCTTCTATAGTCCTCCGAACTCCCCATTACTGCTTCCAAATTATATCTTCCCCTGCCTCTGAAAAAAAAAAAAGTTACACTTGGCTATCCTATCCTCTTCTTCCAGGGTCTCTGTTATCTCTCAGTCATTTCTTCTAATTCATGGAACACACATAAGGCTTCCCAACTAGTGTTCCCTAAAACACCCACAGCGTTCATCATTTTTCATGATTTCACTATCAAGTAAATGAGCCCAGCTTCTCAGTTCCTTGACCTCCTCGCCTCAGTTCCCTCTTGATCAACCATGTCCACAGTCACATCCTATATCTTCCTATCATTAAACATTTCTCCAACTCTAATACTGAAATATTCTCTTCTTAGACTTGTATCTTTCCTGCTCACTTAGTCTAGTTTCTGATCTCCTGCAATTCTTCAACCACACTGAACCTTCCAATAGATTAACCCACCAATCAGTTACCTCTTTTTCCAGAACCTATGGTTCCACTTTAAAATTAATCTCTACTCTCCGCACACATTTTGCTAGAGAACACAAAAAAGTTGATTGGTTTCACTTTAATGATCTCACAAGCCAAGTGGGCATTTGCAAGAATATTGTTATGTTTCTTTATTAAACCCACTTTTACCATTATGGTGGTTCTGCTAGAACTAACATAGCTAAGCTGTAACTCTGTTTCTCCAAATGCCCTTTCTTGTACAGTAGCAGGTCACAGTTGACCACAAGGAATATGTATGGGATTTGGAAGGTGGATGTGAAGCAGCAGTCATTAGTGCTAAAGGTCAGTGTAGAGGTTCAGGCATAGTCACCGCTCATACACAATGCCACAGAACTGCCTCATCCTGTCGGCTCACCCAGACTTGTGGCTCACCAAGTCCCCAAACCATGTCTGGTCCAGTTCTCACAGAATCTCCTCCTTCAGCTTCACTGGGCCTGGGCCTGGTGCTCAGGCCCAATGCAGGGCACCGGCCTCTCCCGCAGGAAAACCCCACCATCATCGAGGCTGGAGATGGTGAAAGACAGACAAAGGTTTCACTTTGTCTTCATAGGTTCCAGTTAGTCCACGTGGGTTGAGGTTTGTGTCCATGTGATCCAGTTTGTCCTTGCTCTCTCCCACTTCGTGTCCAGTTTTCTAACTCTCCTTCCCAAGTACCACCCCTATTGACCTAAATTGATTTCAGGCCTAATACAAGATACAAAAGCTGCAGCCCTGCATGATTTTGCCAGATCCCACAATTGTGTAAAGTCTAATCAATATAATATGTCCCTTATTTTATATGACCTATAATAGTTCTGCTTCTTTAATTGAACCCTAATTGATAAAAGCATTCTCTCCTTAACACATCCTACTTCCCCTGCCATTAGCTGATGATCATTCTTCATATCACAACACAATCACGGCAGACGAGTTAACTCTATTCCCCTCAAAGACTGATCCCTCCAGACTCCATTCCTTATCATCTCCTTCTCTCGATTCTTCCTGCATCGCCAACCCTTTTTGCTTCCACTGGATCACTTCAATCAGCTCTAGTACCTCTTATCTTTAATAAACCTTTCCTAGACCCCACATCTTCCTCCATAACCCTATTTCCCTGACTCCTTCATAGAAAAACGTTTACGTACCCTCTCTCTACTTCTTTATGTTCTAGACAGTCTTGAGACCACTCCAAAATGGCTTCATTTCCCTCCCAGTTCCCCTAAAATTAATCTTCAGAGGTCACCAACAATCGCCACATTGCCAAGTTCAATGGATATTTTTTGTTCTTGCTTACTTAAATATGAAGCTGTATTCTGTTGACTTGGCCACTCCTTCCCTTTCAAAAAATTCTTCTTCTGTAGCATCGCATTTTCTTGGTTTTTCTTTCACCTTAGGGACTGCTCCTTCTCCATTTTATGGCTGCTTTCCCTGGCTCTATTTCACCATTAACTGTTGGAGGTCTACAGAGCTCAGTCCTGGGCTCTCTAGTGTATTTACACTTCATCCCTAGATGATCTCAACCACTTTCACATCATTAACATGTTATCAGCTCCCCAACTTTCTCTCCTTACCAAACTTTGCCTCTCCACTGAAGATCCACATATCCTATTTACTTGATGTTTCCCTCGGATGTCTCGTCAGGAACTCTTGATCTTCTCCCATAAATCAGGCCCTCCCCAAGTCTGCCCTATCTCAGTAATGACATTAACTGTCCATCCAATTACTAAAGCCAGAAACCTGGAAGCCATTATTAAATGTAATAAACTACTTTAAAATGTAAAGCAGATCATGTTAGTTCCCTGTCCATATTCTTCAGTTGCTTCTTACTGATCTTAGAATAAAATCTAAAGTTTAATCATGGCCAAAAAAAAGCCCCACATGATCTGGTCTCTACTTACATCCCCAACTTCTTCTTGGGCTCTTCCCTTAGCGAGCACTTCTGTTAGGTCCGAGAACATCCTTCTAGTTTAAATATCACCTATTCAGAGAGGATGTCCCTGGTCACCCATTCTTAGTAAGTCCTGACATTTTTATACCACCCTGGTCATTTCCTTCTTAGACTTATAAAATAATTTGTACTTACTTCATGTAATTTTATTTTAAATTCATTTGTTAACTTATTTATTCTCAGTCCCACCCATTAGACTGTAAGCTCTATAAAGGCAGGATTGTGCTATAGCTGTGCACCTTGCTTAGTGTTGGGCATTTAGTTAACACACGATAAAAAGTGAATTAAAGAATGAATAATAGCAGATATGTTTTGAGGAAGAGGTGACTTCTTTGAGAATTTAAAATGTCTCTTGAATTTTCATGATGGAGCGATAGTGAGAATTATGGCCTACACATAGAATCTTTTTTTTAGAAGAGCATCTAAGAGGGCTAATGCTTCGTATAACATGCTCATATACTTTGAAAATTGTCAATCAGCTTAATTTTTCACCACAAATGACCAACATTTTTCTTACTGAAGAATTAAGAATCATAAGTACATTCAGAGATTTTTCTCAGTACATGTATTTTTTTTTTTTTCTTAAGAGTTGGAAAGCCTTAATATCACAATCCACTCACCACCACATAGGTTGGGACAGCCATTGAAAGGTAAGTTTGCTCTTTAGAACAGATCATCTTTATAAGGCTTTATTTGTGTTTTGGTTTTAAACTGGTGAGTCACTTAATCTTTATTAGACTGGGGCAAATTACCAAATCAAAGCTCACCAGTTTTGGTCCTTGTTCATTAACTGAGCAATTGTTATGTGCAGTTAGTTTATGAATAATATATCCTAACAACCCATCCACAAAGTATACTTTTCAACTTTGAGACAATTAAATTTTCTTAGATTTTCTATAGCAGTCCATAAATCTTTGTTAACTTCCATGCTGATGGTGTTGAAAGTACAGACTAGACCATTCCTTTGGAAATGGTCAGTTTAGCTGACCATTTAGAAAGCTGTCGTTCCATGGGATTTTTAAACAGCAAAGATACAATGAAATATAAGACTATTAGGTTTAATCTGCGACAAATCCAATATCTTTAGATTATGTTATCTTGATGTCGATCATCGTAAACCCCCAAACTATCCCAAAAGAGGACCATGAAAAGCCAACAAAAGGATAAAATTGAAAAAAAAAAAATCACCCATCTAACCACAAACATCTTTCTTCTGGTATCATAGACTCAAGCTCTGAGAGACCCACTTATACCCCAAATGCTTCCAGAAACAGAGCCTGCTGGTCACCAGTCCTCTTGACATAGAGCAAATGGCAGCCCTTCAATGGAAAAGGACTGACTGAGATAAGAATATGAAGACCAGAATCTACACACAAAATTTATAAAGAAAGAATGTTGGAGAGACAGAATTTAAATAACAGCCCTGTAACCCAAAAGGTCTTGTCTCCCTTTCACAAGATTTAGTCCTGCTCTTTATGGAAGCCACCTCCAGCAGCTAATGGGTATTGTGGTGCTTCTGAGCTGTGACCTAAAAAAGAAGGAGATGCAAAAGCGACATAAAGAAATTCCCATTCTGGTCCTAGGGTTGTCTGGCGAGCTATTTCTATACTGTATGTACATAAACAGCTCTTCTTGGGTGGTGGTTTAATGTTGCTATACCTTCACTTGCAATTACACTGAATGGAGCCGCAACAAATCTTCGTAATGCCAATCTCATCTTTCCACCTCATTGACAGCTCAGGAAATGCATCTAAAATTCATAGTAGCCTCATAGCCTATGGCAAGAGAAATCCATGCTGCTAAAATTTTATTTTAGAATTCAAGCTGGTTTTCCTCAGTTTAGGATGCTCCGTTTTTTAATCTTTTGCTGCCTACCACACTGTATCAAAATAACCAGCCAATATTGTTCAACTGTCAGGGGCCTCAGCTGCCTCCAAATTTTATCAGTGCAAATAAATACTGGAACATGTTAAAAATAATTCTAATAGATGGGAGCTCACATTAATAGAATTAAAAACAAGAAAAAAATCGTGCGTAAACTTTGACTTGACTGCCCCCCACCTTTCCTTTACTGACTTTAAAAAAAAAAAAAAAGGTTGATAGATATTCAGACTGATTTAATGTTTAGGCTGAATAGGGATGCTAGGCTGGGTCCCAAATTTGTGCAATGTTCAAAGGGAGAGAGATTTTAAAATCCCAGAAAAAGAGATATTTCCAAATTAATGGCATTGCCCGAATGCCTTGGCTCCCTGCACCCCACCAGGAAGGTTTATTATTTTCTGGTAAAATGTTGCTCGGATGGGGAGTGGTAGTCAGCGATGCGTCAGAGCTGCTCTTTGAACACATTAAAAAGCTGAATGCACAACAAAGAACAGATGTTCCAGCATGCCTTATTTATGCACCCATCAGCAATCTTCCAGTGACCACAAAACACAGCCTTTCCCCCCCTCCTTCTCTCCATAATATTATTTTCTGATAAACTCACCCTCTTTATTAATTAATTTATTTTTGACCTCAACTGAACTCCTGGGTAATTGTCTATGTGTGTGTGCACAAGTGTGCACGTGTGTATGTGTGTGTGTTATTTGAAAGTCTGCCTCCATCAAAGCTGAATTCTATTGAACTGTGGAACAGGTGTGGATTCTGCAATTAGATCACATTTCAGAGAGAGAGACACTGAGGGTAATAATGGCGGTGAATTCTTCACAGTCGAATGCAGCACCATAGCGACCAGCAACAATGAAGGAGAAGAGATATTAGTATTAGGGGTGATTATTTTTAGTTTATGGGATCATCCGATTGAATGCTGGCCATAAGGCACAGTGAACGCGTGTATGGGGCTCACCAGCTGTAAGGCAAACTTGTTTTACTGGCACTTATCTGAAATGCCTCACTCACCCACCCTCTCTGCTTACAATTAGAATGGAAGTAGCGATTAGGAAGTGAGATATAATGCAGATTAAACGTTATGATGGCCCAAGATCCTGTTGGGTTATTAAAACCCATTTGCTTTCACTGGCTTTAAAGGCATAGCACCTTTATTTAAACCTCTAGCTCTAGATTTCTGAGTTTGAAAAGGTGGGAGGTAGAGGAGTGAGGGGGAGGGTTAGGTAGAGGAAAATAACTTAGAATCTAAAGAGAAGCAAGAATATTTCCTCTTCTAAGACAAGAAAACTGCATTTTTTTTTCAGTGAGTGAATCTAATCTGTGACCTCAATTTGAGCTTCAGAAAAACATGATACATTAATACAGAAAATGCTCACCACCACAAATTGATTTAATAGACTGAAAATAAATAGTGCTAGCAATTCTCACAACAATATTCGGTCAATTTTGGAACTTCCGATTCTAAGTGGTATTTCCTTAATACATTTTCCATGAAGTGGGAAATATTTGGTACCAGACTCAGTGGTGTAAAATCAGCCCTTGGGAGTGTTCCAGCTGTTCCCTGAGGCATCTCAGAATGGTGCTGTGGGCTGGCTGGCAGCAGCTGCTGTTCCTGAAAGAATAAAGGAAGCCAGACAACAGAGGGGAGGGGTTTGCACAAAATGAAGTCACGGGCATCCTATGGGCACATCAGGAATTTGGGCTCAGAAGAAAGAGATGTGGGTAGCTTGATGGGATAAAGAATCTCCAATCCCATAGGCCTGGGAGGTCAGTACGAGAACCTTTGTTCTTTGCCCAGTGGTCTTGAACCCTGGATGGCCAAGTTCAAGGGTCAGCATCATAGGATACGGGATCACAGCCAACATACTGCCAAGGGCAGAATTCTTTTTCTGACATCGAAATGAGTTCTTCAGATGAAACACCTGAGGGATGGGAAATGGTTCTATTGTCCACAACGCTACCTCATATTGAGAAATGTTTCCAAGACAGAATATTTCTGATTTGTATAGGTGGCCTAAGATTCCTGGCAAAAAGCCACATTTTCTGGCTAAGGAACAGTAAAGCAAGTATGACAGCAGACAGGAATACCAATAAAAAAAAATGTGGTTTTTCTATTACTATTCAATTAATTAATTCTCCAGCTACAAACTGTCTCCAACATTTATTATTTTTCTCTCAATTCTGCAAAATAGTTCCCATATTAGTAACTAACTGAATGTAGCCATGTGGCTTTGACGTTGGATAAATCACTTCCTTTCTCTGGTCTAGGATTCTGTGAAACCAGGGGGTGAAATTGGAGATGTAGTTTACAAATGTAGTTAGTAGTAGAACCCCTTTTCTGAACAAAATATTAGCTAAGATTTGGAGCTGCTATATTTAGAAGAGGGAGTGGGGCTCCCACTCAGCTTTCACTCTTCCTTATGAGACCTGAGCTGCCTTTATCAAATTCCAAGATTGCTCAGAATCGGTATAAAACGTCTGAACTAGGTGCTATTGAACAGGAAGTGAGACTGACTATCTGGGTCTTCTCTGAAATATCCCTGGGTGGGGACTGAGGGGCAAGTGACAAGGGGCTGGACTGGTGAATAGTCTCAGCTGCAAGGAGACTTTTGTTTCCGTGAGGCCAGCCACCGAATTTGACAGCCCTTTTTCATTATACTGTTTGAAGAGACTGACTTCTAGTTGTCCTGAAGACACAGGTTTTTGTTTCATTTTTTTCTATCTGGCGGTGGAACAAAAGTTTTCAATGAGGTCTGATCTTTTCATTCGTCTTGGCTATTACATATCGTGTTGTTTTAATAACCATATTGAGAACCAAAAGATTAGATGGGTTTTTTGTATGCTGTTAATTTTATAATTTTTACCATCCAAGCTCCAGACAGCTTCGCCAGTCTACTCTGGGTCTTGTCCAATCACCATACTGAGTGTTTACCTTTAAATATTTGAATATACCTTCTTTTACTTCCTTTTGTTTGAAAATGACCTTTTAGAAAACCAGAATGAACAAATCATTTTTCATATTCACTCTGTAACAGTATCTTTCTTAGCTGAAGCAATGAGAGGGAAATGGAGGTATTACTTTTCGTTATTGATAAGGCTAAGACTCCTTTGCAGATGTTACAATGTCAATGTTTTGTGGCAAATTTGTATTGTAGCTTTAACATGCATTGATACACCTTGCCATTTAGTCACTTGAGGAAACACTGACAAGAGGCATGGGAGCTCTGCATTGGAAGATTGCAAGAGATACTACTCCCAAGCTGAGAAAATGAGGAAGTCAGACTATAGAATTCTGATTGAAAGCTTGACACTGTGAGACCAAGTGATCCAGGCAAGACATAAATCGTAGCCTCTGAATCAGAAGAATTCATTAACTCTCTGGTATTCACTGTAGTAATGACATTAGCTGGGAATCATATATCCTTTACCCGGTAAAGAAAACTGGATTTATAAAAGAATAAGTGGTTAGTTTGAAAAGCAAAGAAATCTCTTTAAAAATTTATTTTTCTTCTGAATTTTACTAAACCTACCCACCCTTCCAAAAGAGCAATGACATATGATGAAATAACATTAAAATCATGCTTCCAATGCCAACTTAATACATAACAAAGTAAATGGCTAATTATGGGCAAATATCTTTCTGATGGATCTAAACTGGAATTTCTGGATGTTGCTGTTGACACACTTCACTCCCTCAAGCCTCAGCTTCAACCTGTTTTGCATTAAGACAAATACAATAAATCCAACCAAAATACAAGGTATAAGTAATGTGTAATTAAGCTTTGATTCCAAATTCTCAAGGTTGAGTAAACCATTTCATTCATACACTGAGAAGAAATCAACAAAACAAGTGGCTAAGGCACTTGGTCAAAGGGCAATTTTTTTCCCTCTGGCTTGTAACCTGTTTGATAAATTCTAAGGGTGACCCTCACAGCCAAATGCTGACCATTGGGTCATGTGTGCTAACAAGTCATACCAGCCCTTGTTTCCAATCGCTGACAATATAATTGCTAAGGAGCTATTTTTCTCTTAAAATATAGAGAAAAATGGGAAATTTCTATATTAATGACATGATAATGGCATTGTGAAAATAAAATCGTGATGACATATCCACTGTGGGAATAATATGCCCTCAGGTTAACAAAAGCAACTTACCTGTTTAACTTATTAGAATATTTTATAAACATATTTGAAATGAACAACTCAGATCATCCTAAAATAAAACAATACTACATTTTCTTTTATGCACATAAAGGGAGAAGATGCTAATTGCTCACCTACAACCCACCTAAGAAACTGATGGAAATACATCTACAATAAAATCAGAACAATATCATTTCCAGTATCTGCATGATATTTATTCTGGTGAGTCATCCCCAAAGACTTTTAAAAAGAAAATAGAGTTCTGATTCTATGTTTGCCATTAACTTGCTACAGAGTTGGGCAACCACTTGGTTCCTTCCATCAAAAAGAGTCAAGACCTATTATTTGTGTGGAGTGTAAAGTAGATAGGTGTGAGTTAAAGAACTTTGAAATTGCAGAGATAAAAGATTTTCTCTCATGGAATGCCATTGTTATTAATATTATTGCCATCATCATTATTTATGCTCCCAGCACACGTATTGCGAAAATGTGTTATTCGTGTAACTGCTATGCCCTCACCATGTCATTTGCAAAATCACCATGTTCTTCTCACAGAAATGTCACTGAAATGTCATTTTTACAATAGCTGCATTATGAATCTGCTATAACTTGAATTGCTTTACAATGAAAATGCAATTTCTTAGCAATTAAAATTATTCCACCCACCCCAGTCAAATAATAGAAAATCGCCTCCCTGTCCAATGTTGCTTACAATGCACTGCAGAATACTGAAGACTGAACAGAGCATGACTCCTCACATGCCTTATGTCTTAGGTATATGTCTTAGCCATACCAGTGGTCGCATTATACCACATGTTCTTATCTGCTAAACTTAATCTGAACAAGTGCAGCATATTACTAAAACTCTTAAAAGACTGGAAGATTGTACTCACTCAGTCATGTTCTTTTTAAGTTTATCCAGGACCCTAACCACATCTAAGTTTTCAGGTATAACAACATTAGATCAAGATACGTGAGAAACTAATGTCAGTTTTTTTCATTATGAGAAGAAATTCTTCTTATAAATGTAACACATTATTATTAGGTCTACTTAAATCCATTTCTAGTATTAATTCCAATTTTCTGCTTAATAACTGCCTCTCAGAAACTGTTGAATGTATTAGCAGCATCATTAAAAAGAACATAGCAATGTACAAAGTATGATACAAGTTATTAGTAGACTGCTCATAGAGTAAAATTATTAATGGATAAAGGGTCATGTTTTGGAGATATTTCTAAAGGATCACTTACTGATTCACTTCTTTTCAAGTAAAATCTTATAAGGAAACCCAAGATGAAAAAGGCTAAACAGTAGGGCAATGGAGGGTGTTTGAAATGTGAGTCTGGGCCCAGACCCCTTGAAATAAAGAATAAAAATATAACCAGACTGAAAAATAAAGAGCATTCAACAAATATACAACATTTATGACCATACGCTAAATATAATGAAAAGGTGTGAGTACATAGGTGTGAGTTAAAGAACTTGATATAAAGCAAGTTCTTTAACCAGATTGAAAAATAAAGAGCATTCAACAAATATACAACATTTATGACCATACGCTAAATATAATGTAAGTATACAAGAAAATATATATTGGGCAGCATGGCCTTTTGACTTCTCTCTCTGACCCTCCTTTGGGAAAAGCAGTACGTGTGGTTGGTGTTTACCTCCAGACTAAAGTAGGTGGTGTGGTTGTTTGGGCCAGAGACAGGACAATGCTTCAGAAAGCTGAAGAATTAGGATAAGTAGGGAGGCTTCTACACATGAAATGTAAGTTACAGGTATATTCCATCTGGAAGCACACCCAACTCATTCTCAAAGACCATAGATCATGTGCTTTATATCAAGGCCAGAATCTTCACAGACACAGGCATTTTCAAACACAAAATGAGCACTCCAAAGTTCACAAATATTTAAGGAAATTCAACTTTATAGAACACATGAATGAACAGAATAACTCATGAGGAAATGAAGCTAATAAAGGAAGCAAAAAGGCTTTAAAATAAGTATGTTGAATAACCTTAGAGAGATTCCAAAAGTTGTTACAAACATGATAAAATAACATTTGAAAAACCAACAGTATTAATACCAAAATTAAAATATCAGTATATAAATTGAATCACAAAATCAATACAGATGAAGAGCAAATTAGTGAGCAGTAAGATTAGAGCTAAAGAAAGAATTAAGATCAGAGTAAAAGGGAGTACTGAATGCCAAGCAGGATAAATAACAATAATTTTTAGAAATATCTCAAAAAAAAAAAAAGAGAGAAAACTTTAGAATGTAAAAATAAAGCTTCTAGAAAGGATTTGGAAAGAAATTGGCAGAAAAAAATCAGATTGGATTCTGAGTTCTCATAGCAAACATGGCTGCTAGAAGAGGATACAGTATTACACTTACAAGAGAAATTTGTTGTATACTAAGTCCTGTATCAACAAAAACTAGCATTCAGTAATTTATTCGTCTACAGACCACCTCAGAAAAAAATATATTCTAGCAAAATGAAAAATGAGTCCAAAAAAGAATAAGATGTCAGACATAAGAAATGGTAATGAACAAAAGAAACAAATCACATTCCTACTTAAAACATATTTTGATATACGTGGAGAAAAAATTACTAACAGTCTAGAGCTAAAGTCCCAAATGTTATCAACATAGGAGGAATTATAGTAAAAAATCTGACTCGATTTGTGATATTTGACTGCTGAAAGGGGAAGTCCCATCACTTCCCCTTTCTCTTCTGCCTCGCATATGGGCAAGCTGATAAGAAAGTTCAGATTATTCTCCTTTGGTGCTGGCAGGAAATTCAAACCACACAAGCCCCTGCCAGTGTGCAAGAAACTTTACTCAAGCTCCAACCCCTAACCACAATAAAAGTTGAGCCAGTCTCTTTTCCCTGCCTTTTCAAGCCATGTTTGAGAGTCCATCCTGCTCTCCCCAGAAAGCTTATTATGTGAGTAAAAAACCTTTACATATCATCTTGATGAGTGTATGATGTCATCGGTCTTGATATCCAAACCAAAGTTTAGGTGGGAGATCCATATCATCTCTACAGGGTGACCATAATAGGTTTGGAGAGAGAGAGATAGAAATAAATAAAGTGAGAGAAAATATATAAATACTAGTTAACTCTTATTTTTAAAATCAGCACATTTAAATTTTAAATATTAAAAATATGTCCTAAAAAATAGGATGTATAAATTTAAAACAATTAGAGAAAAAATGTAATAAAGAAAATTTGTTCATTTCAAAAAAAAGGAAAGAAATAAAAAAAAAACATAAAAAATGTAAAAAAAAACCAGAAGAATGTTCATGAAAAAGTTCATAATACAATAAATGAATCAAATGAATAAGTCAAAACCTTTATTAACAAATAGCGACTTTTTGGTTGGGGTAGAAAAAACAAGAGAAAGCACACATAATCATTATTTGTAGTAAAAAAGATTACAACCACTGCAAAGATTAAAATTTTAATAAAAGAATATAAAGAAAATTTTATAGAAATAAATGTGAAATTTAAATGAACCAAATAGATTTCATACACACATATATCAAAACTGACCTAAATGTTCTTTCCGAAGACATGCTTTGTCTCAGAACTTCTCTGCACAAGTCACAAGTTTATTAGGTATATTTCTGCTAAGATTGTGGCCATCAAAATACAGACTAGGAGAAAACATAAAATAAAAAATTCTGGCTGTCACATTTTTGTTAAATTTTCTGATTGGATGAAGATGGCTCCCTGTAAACCCTCTTCAATTAAATAGAGTGGTTCAGAGACTAAGACTATGGCAAGAATCCTGATAAGCTCAAATGACCCATAATTAAGCTTTGAGTAAGGTCTCACAAAGGAAATAGTGTGCTTCATTTTGCACAGTGAAGAGAATCATCTTTTAAAGTGTTTAAGATAATTTTGTTTCTAAAAATGCCCATAGTCTGGATTAGAAGGCACTGCGACTGTTTAGTACAGCTGAGCTATAAACATTTTACTGGCAGGAAGTAGACTGAGAAAACCCCTCTGTAGATGTAACTGAAGAAAATTATGAAACAGGAAGAATAATCTAAAGAATACAGTTAAGAGCCAAGAAGAACAATGGATAGAGGGTAGGAACATAAGAGCCATGAGCCAAACCAAATGTGGCAAACATTACATTTTCTCATTATCCACTGGCCAAAGCAAGTTACATGGGCAAGCTCAGAGTCAATGAAGTGAGATAGTACACTCTGTCCTTTAGAGATGTTTGACAATGACAAAATGGGAACAAGTAATTGTTAATAAATAATAGCTTACCAAAGTCATACCTTTAGTCACAAAATTTTTCTCCTTCTACAGGTAAAATATACTCACCTGCTCACCAAGACATCCAAAAATCTCATTAATACCTTCTACAAGGCAAGAAACATTGATGACTACTTTAGGACTTTATATCTCAAACTTCTCCACAGACAAGAATGGAAACATTTTCTGTGGAAATCAAGTTTAAAAATCTCAAAGAAGGGCTCAATTGGTCCAGCCTAAACAGGTGTCCATCCCTGGGCTAATCAACTATACACAGAGGGTAGGACCTATAAGAAAATAGTGACACCGAGTCAAGCCCCATTAACTGAATGAGGGCATGTTCCTT
>NW_006432447.1:11946708-11975553 GCF_000325575.1 Pteropus alecto | reverse complement strand
CTAACTACCTTACCAAAAGTGGGTGCCTTATTCTTACCTTGTCTTATATCACTCTGTTTCTTTTGCAGCACTCCTCACAATATGTAACTATTTTATTTGTTTGTTCACCTAATATGGTAGGCAAAATAATGGCCCCTAAAAGTTGTACATGCCCTAATTGTCAGAACCTGTGAATAAATTACCTTACATGACCAAAAGGAACTTGGCAGATGTAATTAAAGCTACTGGACCTTGAAATGGAGAAGATTATCCTGGTGAGTCCAATTTAATCACATGAACTCTTAAAAGCAAAGGATCCTCACTGGCTGTGGTCATGAGGAAACATGATGACAAAAGAAGGGTCAAAGAAATGTGACCTGAGAAGGACTTGTTCTGACAAACCTGGTTTTGAGAATGGAGGAAGAGGGCCATGAGTCAAAGGAAACAGATAAGGAAATGAATTCTCTCCTAGAGCCAGAAAGAAACACACCTCCAGAAAGAAACCTGTAGCCCAGCGAGATCCATGTTGGACTTCTGCCCTACAGAAATGTCAGGTAATAAACCTGTACAGTTTTAAACCACTAAATTTGTGGCAATTTGTTACACCAGCAATAGAAAACTAATATCCCTGGTGATTGTTTTGTACTAGAATGTAATCTTCATGAGAGAAGGTATATGTCTATCTTTTTCATTGTAATCCAGTTTGTAGCACAGAGCCTAGCATGTACTTGCTGAATGAATAAGTAGATGAACTAGTGAGTGAACTAAGAAATCTGTGACTCATATCCAAAAGTTCATCTTGCAGTCTTCATTTGAAGTGTTTATCTTCTCTGTATGGGAGTCACAAATGTGGAGAATCAAACAGAAAATGAAGCTGATGTTCTCAAATTTCTCTCTATGGGTCAGAAGGGAAAACATTGATTGAGAGAATGTGAAAAATGAGCTCTCTTCTGCAAAGAGAGAAGAATTATGCCAAGCCAAGAGAACAATCAAAGATGCTAGCAAATCATAGATCTGGGACAACACTTACTCTCTATTTGAGCCTTCAGATGGGATATGTTTTCAGTTAGCTGACATTTCCTATTTAATTTCCAGAAAGATCCCACTGTCTTAAGCTTGGTAAAATACTGGGTCATACACATCAAAGCCAAAATGGTCTCTTTTCTGGTGCAGTTAGATTTTATGATTTACACCCATTAATGGGAACTAGTTCTTTTTCCAGAAGAATAAATGATGGCATATTCTGAGGAATGTATCCTTTTCCAGGCAATTTGTTTTTGAAGAGTAAGTTCAAATTACTCATCAGATAATTCACTCTGTCTCGACGGGTTTAGCATCATCAGAATGCCTTCAGTCTCAGAATCAACTAGTTAAAACTGGCAGATTTCGTCACCTGGGAGAATAAAATAAAAGTAGGGCCAGAAAATGAGCAAACTACTGCAAGGAAGGGTTAAAGCAATGTCATCTAAGAAGGACTGGGAGCCACTGAAATACTCTTCAAGAAAACAAAATATAGGAAGGATAAAAGAATGGTCTTTGACTGTTTTCATACAAAACTTCCACTGCTACACCATAACCTTAACCGAAGAATATATATACCAGCAGTAGCTGACATATAATTTCTTATTCAAAACGTGCATACGTAATGGCTTTGAATGATGGTCCAGCCAACCGGCCAAGCTCTGAGCACAGAAAACTTGTATTACCTGAAGTCCAGGAGCACAACTGGCAGTCAGTCATTATTCTTCTCTGCAGATGAACTCCACATTTGATCTAGAGGCTTTATTCTCGCTTTCTTCCTCCCTTTCCCTCCCTTCCCCACCAAATATTCTTAAATCCTTGACTCTCTGTCTTTCTTCATCGTAACTGTGAGGAAATGATTTTGGATGGAATTAAGTGGGCACAGGTGGTACTATACTACATTCTAGCTCCCAGCATAACATCTGCTTCAGAGTCCTCAAAGCTTCTAATTCTTACAGCAATCCTCTTTGTCTCTTCTCTCTTTTTTATGTTCTGTGGAATTGTTTTTTTCTTACTATTTCATATCCCTGGAAGAAAGAGAAATGGAGGTGGAGGAAAAGGAATTTCCGTATGCTTCATCAGATGATGGCATGCAGTTATGTCTGTTGGTATACGATGCCAAAGTGCTCACACCTTCTAGACCAGAACTGTCTGACAGAGCTTTCTGCACTGATAGAAATTTCTGTATCTGCACTAAATCTGTCCACTAGCATCCTGTGTTCAGCGAGCACTTGAGATGTATCTAGTCTAATGACTGACTAAATTTTTAAATTTTGTTTTAAGTAATTTAAATTTAGCTAACTGTAGCCACCATTTGGGGTAGCACAGTTCTAAACACTTAATTGGCATTAGAATTTCTATACTTTGCATTATACTTGATTTATTTAAGATGCATTCCTTAAATGTTGACATTTGCATCTAGAGACATTAATATTTTCTCTAGCATAACCTCTCTACTCACCTACACCTCAAGTTCACTAGACCTCACTTCCTCTATAACTCTTATTCTTTGCCTACAGTCATATGCAATCAGTTACGCACACACACACACACACACACGCACACACACACACACACACAGTCTTTCTCTGACTTATTTCACTTAGCATAGTGCCCTACAGATCCATCCTTGTCACAAATGGCAAGATTTCATTCTTAGTATAGTTTAATAATATTCTATTGTGTACATATACACATACACACACACACACACACACACACACCAGAACACTAGATATCATGAAGAAAGAGGTACCTGTCATTCTTATGTATACTGCCTCTGAAAAAAAATCTGAGAGGAAAAAAAAAGGGGCAAATGTGTGATGGCTAGTCTCATAACACTTCAAATGTAAATATTAGGGAAAGTTTATAAATACAGTGCAACGCGTACTCATTACAGAGTACTTTCACAATGACGATGCTTTGTCCAAAGCAACATGTGTGATGAAATGTTCCCATTAACAAGGAAAGAAAAAGCAAAACAGAATTGAAGATTTTTTTTTCAGGTTTAGACCTTTAATAACTTTGGAGTTTGTGAAACTTTTTTTCCCTTCAAGAGATATTTTTCTTCTCTTAAGCCATTGTTGGTCAAGTGAATGTTTAATAAATAACTTGCTCTTTACCCCTAAGTGCTAGGCTGGCCCGAGTAACTAATAAAGCCTGTTGTTTGACAGTCTTGTCGACTGTCTTTCTATCTTAGAAATAAAGATGGTGACATGCCATGCTTAATCCAACCAGATCTAAGAACTCCCATCAGAAGTTAGAGCTTGGTTTCTAAATTTAGTACCTGTAGTTTCTCAATCGTTGCCACTAACAAGAAGAAAAATAAAATGCTTCTAAGAAAGACGCGAGAACTAGCATGCTGTTTCAGCAGTCCCTTCTTACTGAATGCTGCCTCCGCCAGCAAATACAGATGTGAAGAAACAACCTACAGGGAGGCATGGCAGGTATTCACCATGATCCTTCAAAGTTGGGCCATAACCTCAGCATCCTTTTTAATAATGGTCTGATGTTTTAGAAAGCAGATCTGAAATAAGTCTGGGGTGTGCTTGGTTTATCTGAGAGGTGCAGACACACTGGCATGCCAGTAGGCAAGTGATAAAGGGAAGGATAGACAAGCAACAGGAGTGGCTGTTAAACCAGTTACCGCAGTGAGTGGCTGAAGGTTAACCCCAGGGATTCAGTGGGATACAGTGGGATACAGTGTAATATTACTGTTACACATTGTTATACATTGGTTGTGGAATGCCTTAGAGAATATGTCAATTCCCATATACTTTGCTAGGGTGAAGGGGGTTCTTTTAACCCAAGGGCAGTCCTCTGGTAAAGATGCAGGTTCTGGCTGTTAGAAGTCAGGGTGGCATGCACCAACCACTAGGGTGAGAGGCTCTGAGGGCACGTGGGCAGAATACTGACAAAATCTGCTACACAAACATTATATGAGATGGATTCTTATTTCAGATCTGCTTTCTTGATGTTTTTCAGCCACACGGTTTTCCCTAATTTGCTTAAAATTTTCTTCATGTGGAATAATTTGATTTTTAAAAAATATCTTAAATTTGAATCTACTAATGGATGTGTCCTATATTGAAAAGGCACAGAATTCCATGAAATTCCAATTGTGGATCTCCTACATTGCTGAGTCACATCAGGAAAAAAGACATGAAGAGTATAAAGCTTTCATCTAAATTATGTGTATAAGTTGTTTTGGTGCACCTAAAATATGAAATGATTAAATAGTAAAACCCCACATGGCTTCACTCAGGCACATGCAAAATTGTTGTAGGATCCACCTTTCATAGATCATACTCATAGAGAAATTTTACGCTCAGAAAAAGTCTTATATAAGGTAAACAGCATGAATCAGACCCCCAAACCCTCCCAATGAGGAAGATACCGATTTGGTAGAGGGTGGCCTATGATGGTGAAGTATGAAAGAGGGAGACAGAGACTGGTCTGAACTCGGGGTAGTTACCATGAAGACCACTCAGAGAGCAGAAGAGGCAGGTGTGATCAGGACTCAGAAAGCAGAACCAGGACGGAGGACTATGAGACAAATCCAAGCATCCACTGGGCTCGGGCATTGGTAGAGGCATGGTCAGGAGAGGAAGAGGCTTTCCTGAGGAACAAAAAAGGCAAAGAGGGATAGAAAGAGGGAAAAGAACTAAGAGGGCTGTGATCTGGGGAGAGTGGTACAAAGTGTTTCAGGGTCTCATCTGGGGATTGCAGCCACCATTGGGGGCTCATGTGGCCTCGGCACATCTTTCTAGCCAGAAGCATTTTTAATAGAACTCTATTGAGAAAAAGAACACATGGGTACATGTGTAAATAGCACCAGACATAACAAAGCTCACTCAACTTCGTATTTCTTATAGCTATTATATAAGACATTATATGTTTGAGATTCTGCTCATTTGGTTAACAATTTTAAATATTTATTGGTGAAATAGCACATATTTATTGTAGAAAGTTTGGAATATGTAGAAATAATAAAGAAGGATATCAAAGTCTCAAACAATCTACCTTCTCAGACATATCTATGTGTTCTATAGTTTTAACAAAGGATGGATGGGATGGGATGGGATGGGATGGAATAGAATGGAATAGGAATGTAATAAAATATAATACGATGTGTCGTTTGTAACTTTTTTACTTAATACTTCAGGTTATTATTCCATTCCATTGAACTGCACATTGTCCATTTGTGAGAAATTCTTCAAAGAATATAATATTTTAAGAAGCAAAAATGTCACCATCACCACATCATACACAAAACACCTGAAAGAGCACAATGTTGTTTATGTCACTTCCTAGCATGCAGGGGGTACTGTGTAGTTCGCACTGTTAACACTTCAGTGTCCCAACAGGGAACAGATTGCACATTCAGATGAGAACATTTTAAAGAGGGTTTGGTAAAGGGTGCAGGAAAACTGCCAGGACTCGGAAGGTAGAAACAACAAAGCTACTACGTCCTCTAGACCTGAAAAGCAGAAGAGAGAGAGCAGTCACCAGACTGTGGAAAGAGAGTCATGTACAGATGGCTGTCTTGACAGAAACTGTGATGTGGGTCAAGGGAGATAGCCAACCTGAGATAACCCTGCTGGGAGGGAGCTGGGAAGATGTCCAATCCTAGACCTCTCTTCCTTTGACCTTCTGCCAGTGTTCCCTCCCTTGCTGAATCCACCTAGAAATCAGCTATCAAGGAAGTCTTTTGACGTAGTCCAAATAGGCCAGCTTTCTTGGGCATAAAGCAAGGCAGAGAAGGCTAGAAAGTGGAAGCTCTCAAGCACTAGTGACTAGGAGGGGTAATTTCTCTTGACTAAATATTCGAAGTAGCAGAATCTGTCTATCTTTAATTCATGCATTTAATTATTCGCTTATTCAGTATTCAACAAAGATATTAAAATATCATATTAATATTAGCAAAAAATTGGGGGGTGGCCTAAATATCTGGTGATAGGGAATTGTTAAATATTGGTACATCAAAGGATGAAGTTCTATGCAGGTAGTAATAATGTATATTATTCAAATAATTATGTCAACTCTTTTATATTTTTGCAGGCTGACATAGCCACATTTGGAAAGAGTTTAGGTCATAAGGAATTGAACTATGGGTCTAAAGGTGGAAAACATTTCACTCAATCAAATGTGAGTAATTTTTTAAGTGCAGCGTCAATTCTTTTCTACCTCCTATGTTTTTAAAAAAAAATTCTCTGCAGTTTGGTTCAGAGTTATGATTTAATTTTGATTTCTTTCTTTTATTCCTGGGAGTCAATGTCCAAATTTGATGTCAGAGAAATATGTTTGAGTACATACATTAGAAACAAATAATCAGCAGACAAAGGTTTACTACAGAACAGAATAAAGATAAAACCCAACTTGCCCTGTTTCTATTGACTATCTATCTAGTTATTCTCTTCCTTCTACTTAGTACTTTATCAAGTTTTCTTTACAGCCAACATAAGGTGCAAATTATTAGCCAAGTCAGAATACAATAGTGGAGTATATACAGTACATATAATACAATATATTTTGGATTCCAATTGTCCTTTGTATAAACCTGAATTGATCAGCTATGTTGCTTTTCTAACTAGAAGCATTTTCTTGAAAGGCTACAAAGATTAAACTTTTTATCCAAACTATGAGACTCTTCCATTGTGGGCATTTTATGTTGCAAAAAATAGATTAAATATTACTATTCTGTTTGATTAAATAACCTATAAAGCACCATGACAAAATATATGTGTTGATACGTTCAGACTGACATAAATACCTTTCCTCTGTTCAAGCACATTTTACTTAAGATCATATAAATGAGAATAAGTAATTTGAAATACAAATAAACATGATATTCACTATTGATAACAATCTCGGAAAAAATGGCATTTGCTTTCTATGGCATTTATTCAATACTCCTTCAACTGACAGAGGGTTTTACTCTCCCCAGAGGAGAGAGAAATAAAATTTTCCTGGAGAAAGGTACCTTATTGTGGGCAGGTGCCTCTATTTTCTCAGCCTAGTGAAATGCTGTGACAAATTTCCTTCTGCAAGTGAAAATTGACATCATGTATACAAAAACCCAGGATATTATGTATACAAAACCTAGATAATTGTTACTGTAAATCATCCCTCCTTAGATATTAAGGTGCTATTTGTGGGTTATTCAAAAAGTAAGTTTACAGAGTTATTTTTAAGCAATTGATTTTATTACAAGGCAAGGAATCATTATAAGTATTTAAACTACTAATTAATGCTTTTCAACATTATCCCCTAACCAATTCAAGCATCTCTTAGTTTGACACAAGCTTTTGCTGGTGGTTGAATAAAAAATGGCTCCTGAGAAAGTACTCTCAGACTTCTGTTTATGTAGCATCACAGCCACCTGAAAACTTGTCCCCTGTTTTGCTACCCTTTGTATACTTTCTAAAGAGTCCAATACATTGTCAATAAGCCCTTTTTTTTTCGAGTTAATATTTTTATGTCCATAAAGGTGGGGGGGATGGAGGAACACATGTTTAGGATTGTGGCCATTTTAAACTAAGGGAACGCCAACTCACAAACATTCATGCAGCTGATCCACTTTGCAATGTTGTCACACGTGCCTAACAAAATATTGTACTACCAACACAATCGTATTCTGCACTGGTAATTAACCTTGTAGAGTTATTTTAAATAAGCCTCATGCATATGTCATAAAGCAAATGACAAATTAAATGTTCAGATATGATTACGAAAGCTATTTTCCTTTTGGATTTAATTCTGTTCCAGGCGAAGCTTCTGTTAAGTAGTGTTTTATAGATCCATAATGCTGGAAAGAACTTTAAAGACTCCACACACCATTTATGTTTTTGTTTTTGTTTTCTTTGTTTTGGGGGGAGGCCCAGGGCAGTGATCGGATTCGCCCAAGGTCACACAGCTGGTTTGTGCTGGAATCAGTAACAGATTCTCCTGAGCATGAGGTTAGTACTCACTGCTCTGGTCTTTGTCTTGGCGGAGTAAGCATATGGCCCAGTGTGAGGAGAGGAAATATCTGGCCTTATAGATTAAAAATAAGCATATGTATTTGCCTCTGAAAAACTGTCCAAGATTCATTCTTGTTATATTTCTTTTTTGCTTTTTCATTTTTCCACATCAACTGAACCTTGTCTAAAAACATTCTCAATTTTTCCAAACTCATTAAACTTCAAAATTCCTTTTACCTGAATTAACACACTTAGGCTTGGTCTACAATTAATGTATTTGTGACAAAGATGATTTAATAGCAGCCAAATATTCATCTTTGGCTATCATTTTCATCTTCATGTTCTAAAATACAGGGACCCAGCCCCAAACTACAAATCATTAGTAATAAAATTAATTCATTGATTCTTTGTTCCAATCTCTTACAGAAACTCCTCCTGATCCTGAAATACCACTTGAAATGGAAAAAATAATTATAAGCATGAATTTTACATGTTATTATGTATGTATGACATAAAAGAAACTGAGAGATAGACAAGCAGAACAAATTTAGAATGATTTTCACAATGATTGAGAGTTTCTAAATCTCTTTCTTAAAACATAGTTTCAGCTTCGGACTTTAGCACTTTGTGAAGATGTAGCAAGCAGCTGATGCAGCCTCAGTTCTTTACAACAGTTTTACTCAGCTGGTTGTAAGTGGATTTGAATGTCTAATAAATGGACCATAAAATAAATATTCACTTTTTCTCCTGACCACAATTGACCACATCGAAGCCATATATCTAACATCCCAGCGTTGGTGGAAAGACACACAAATAAGCAAGTGGATAGAAAGAGACCATTCAACAGAATTAGAGAGACTAATTCTATTTCTCTCCTTCTTTATCATTCCTGAAATGGCACACTATTCTCTCGACTTCACTTTTGCAAATTCTAAGTGCATTTGGTTTTACACTCATAGACACACATGTGCATACATGTTCCTTCAAATTACAGCACGTTAAGGAAGAAGCTCTTTTGTTTGTTATTTCCACCTTTTTTTGTGATATTTCTATTTTATAGTTAATATCTGTGTGCAAAGGAGGAGTGCAAGATGATAGCATTGCAGGCAGATGCTGTTATTGCCCTTCCCATGTGCCCTCAGCATTCGCGCCTGCACACTGAAGGCTGCTTACTAGAGACAGACACCTGGGACTCTCTGCCTGGGGGCTCTTTTCTGGTCATGGGCCATACCTGGCCCATTTTTAGGTCAAACCAAAAGTTCCAGGGAATTAATACCCCTGGAATCAGCCCCCAACATATCACAGTCGAGGATTTAGAGGATAAATACTCCAGCTTCTTCACTCCTCAGCTGGGGTAACTCTGAAGCATGCTCTACACTGCCTTTCTGGGCTCCCCGGCAGGACTGAGCTCCCATAGACCAACGATGGTAAAGTTACTTAATAACCCACCCTTATTGGCTTCCTTCCCTTCTCTGCTTTACTTCTTTTACAGCCCTCCTTGTCTTTACTGTCACTAGCTTCCAAATAAACTACTTGCCCTTGAATTCTTGTCTCAGAGCTGGCTTTTGGAAGAACTCAGACTGAAGAGGGCATGGTGGTTGAAAGTAGAATAAGCTCTGTAGTTACCTGGACCTCAGTTCCAACCCTAGCTCCTAACTGTAAAGCTAGGAGCTCATTAGTTAAACTCCCTTCGGTTTCTCGATCTTTAAAATAGGAGTAAGAATAATATGGTTATTGATAACAACAGTTGAGGAAACACAGATATAGTGTTTATCACAGTAAATGGCACATAGTAAGCATTTAATACATATTATTTATTCTGGTTATTTATTGCTATGTAACAAGTTAGCCCAAAACTTAGTAGCTTAAAAGAACCATTATATTTTGCTTATGATTTCATGGAAAAGACTCTCCTGGGTGGCTCTCCTTTGGAGTCTGTCATGCAGTTATAGTTGAACAGAGTTTAAGAGTCCCCTGAAGGCTCAGCTGGCTTGGACATCCTAAATGGCTTATTCACAAGGCAAGCAGCAGATGCTGGTGCTGTAAGAGCACCTACACATGGTGTTTTCATCCCTCTAGTATTTGCTATTAGAGATCTTTTTATTCTTTAATTTGCTATTTAGTAATTTGGGGCTTCTCTCAGCATGGCGGCTAGGTTCTGACAGGGAGTATCCCGAAAGTGAGAGTTCCAGGCAAAAACTGCATACCTTTCCTGATCTAGTTTCAGAAGTCATACCCCTTCACTCATGCCACAATCCTACTGGTTACAACTGATTCTGGAAGGCCAGTCCAGATGCAAGAGGAAGAAAATTGGACCTCAGCTCTTGAGGGGAGAAGGGTCCAGAATTCAGAGTCATTTTAATCTGCCTTGTTAGTATTGTTACTTTTATTCTTATTATTACCATTTATTGTGATCAGCTGCTTTTGGCTATGAAAATTCACCAAGTATCGGGTGAATTAATTAATGTAATTATGTATACATTACCCCATCATCAATCCCTTTCAATCAGTTGCCAAGACTTATCTACTCTACCCACAGTCCTCCTTAATACAGACACAGTATCTTTGGGTCTGTTCCATTTTCTCCATTGTTATTGACCCAAATCTTGTGATTTGTGCCTGCATTATCTTGCACCTGCACTCTTGTAATAGGCTCCTAACTAGTTTCCTGATCTCCAGCTTTGCCTTTGTCTAGTTTATTTTATACCTGGCCCCCAGATTAATCTTCCTATGGCTCAACCTTAATCAGATTGAAATTCTTCTCACATTGTTCAATTCTTTCTCATTGGCTGCTCAATAAAATCCAAACCCCATGGCTTTGAATTCAGCATCCAAACCAGCTTTTCAGCATCACCTCCAATTGTTCTCCTTCCCAAACCTTTTGTTTCAAAAAACCAGACAACTTATTGTTCTGCATAGTCAATGATCTCATTCATTTTGCCCCTAAATATGTCATCTCATTTACAATCTCATCAAAACCTGTGAAGTATGCATTATGGTCTCCTTTTACAAATGAGCATAGCAGGAAGAATGTATCACTATCTCCTATTATAGATGAACATTGTGAAATATAGAAGAATTTAAAGCTAATAGTAATGCTATTATTACTTATATTAGAACAAAATTATTCTAAATGTTTTGGAAATAATCAGTTGCTTAATCACCATAAAAACCTTATGAAGCAGATGTTACCTCATTTTACACTAAGGGTCAACCTGCAGCTACTTGATACTTGAACTGATCATTCCATCCCTGCTCTCTCCTCATACCTACACCAAACATAGAAAAATGCTGGATAAACACTAGTGTATTCTA
Source organism: Pteropus alecto (assembly GCF_000325575.1). Classification (NCBI taxonomy): domain Eukaryota; kingdom Metazoa; phylum Chordata; class Mammalia; order Chiroptera; family Pteropodidae; genus Pteropus; species Pteropus alecto. The sequence continues at coordinate 11,964,277 of NW_006432447.1, read as the reverse complement.
AATAGAAGAAAAGGAAGAAGAAAAGAAGAAGAAGAAGAAGAGGAAGAAGAAGAGGAAGAAGAAGAAGAAGAAGAAGATTACTGAACATTTATGTGGTTCAGGAAGTAGGTTCATACTTAGGAAATAAAGATGGTAAAGACTTGCTCTCTGCCCTGAGGAACTATGAGTCTGTTAAGAAGACATAAAAAGAAGTATGTAAGAACAGTATGTAAGATAGAAGAAAGAAGGAGAAAAGAAGAAAAAGATGAGGGAGAAGGAGGGAGGAGGGGGAGGGGGAAGGAGGAGAGGAGGATAAGGAAAAGGGAAGAAAAGAAGAAGAGGAAGAGGAAGAAGAAGAAGAAGAAGAAGAAGAAGAAGAAGAAGAAGAAGAAGAAGAAGAAGAAGAAAAAGAAGAAAACAACACTTAAAATAGAAAAAGAAATCACCAAGGGGTTATAAACAAAGAAGGACCTAAAAGCTTAAACTTCAAGACAGTGTTATCACAACCTGGGAAGCATCAAAACTCACTTGGTGATAGGATATCTAGCCTTGAACCCATGCAAGTGAAGAAATTGAAACTGAGAACCCAAAGAGTGGTGTTTTTTTTGGGGGGGTGGGAGTGATTAGAAATTCTCTGTTTGTTTACCCAGTAAGAATGTTATTATGTTCAGAGTTCTTGGTAGGAAAAAATTCTTCATTGAGAAATTAAGAACTCAGGCATGTGCCACATGCAGGTGTGGGGTCTAAATTTAGATATTACAAATCGTGAAGAAAGGCCAAAATAAGCAATCAATATAAATATTTGTCCTAAAGTGATGATTACTTTGGCCCCAGACATCTAGGCCCCTGATAGAAGAAACAAAAGCCACTCCAGGACATCTATGTAACCTCAAAACACATGAGACTCCCACAAAGAAAACATGTCTGCACTAAAGATAAGCTCACAATAAGATTTAAAATTCAAACATTTTGAGTAAATAATTCACCATGACAAAGGTTCAAAGGTACGACAAACATATATGATAGAAAAGTCATGAAAGAAACTTTAAAAATAAGAATATTTTTAAAAGTTAAGGAATTAAAATAATAAATATAAACCATAGTGAAAGACCAGAATTCTATTTCAAAATCAGTAGGACTAAAAAATAATCAAATAAAACATTTAAAAATAAAAATGAAAATTATAGTCATTGAGGTTAAAATTCAGTATACAAGTTAGACTACAGAACAGATATAGCTATAGAGAGAATTAGTGAACTAAAGTAAAATAAAGAAATTATTCAGAATAAAATACAGAGAAAGAAATATAAACACAAAAGAGAGCTTATGAGACACAGACGCTAAAATAAAAATTTAACATAGGTCTAATAGAATTTTCATTTATATCAATATAATTTATATCAATATAAATGATGATAATAGGAAAAGATTATATTTAAAGAAAAAAAGGGATGAAATTTTCCATTATCTAATAAAGATATGAGTTTAAGATTGAAGAAGTCCTCTGGCTTCAAATCAACATGAGTACAAAATATATTTAGTTTTGGACACATTGAAAAAGTATCGTAGAAAGATAAAATATTTTAAAGCGACAACAGAACTTCTGTTTCCACCCATGATGGAGTAACAACTTCTGTACTAGCCCTCCCACTATAAACAACTATGGACCTTGACAAAATATATGAAATAACTGTTTTGAGACACTGGACAATAGAAAGAGTATGAATGTGATCTTTGAGAGAAATTTAAAAAATTATCACCTCAGCTCTCTGTCTGCAAGCACTTTTTGGATTGTGATGCAGGTAGAAGTCCAAGTAGAGAACTGAAGTCTCACTGAACTGAGCCAACAAAGATCGGAATCAGGGCTACTGAGAAAATTGGAATATGCAGGCAAAGTACTAGAGAAGAATGATCCCACAGAGAAACAGCTCTAGTTTTTGCATAGAGGTTCCCTTAACTCTTTGGTCAAATACTAAGTTGTATTTGTGCAGGATGAAAATCCATTGAGACTGGGCAATGAATAACTATTGAGAAAAGAACAATTACCTAGAAGATTCTGGAGATCACATCAGACTGAGCAATGTTTTGGTTCCAATCAATAAGGGCGGGGAACTCAAATGAATGTCCTAGGAATTCAAAAGAACCATGCCTTGGGAACAGAATTAGCCTAGCTTTAGAGAAAAATCTACTCTAAATATTCCCTTCAAAATTTTAGCTTGAATAGATCCAGGCAACTTGCAAGTAAATTAACTGCCATTAAAAAACCCCCAAACCAAACCAACCAAACCAAACCAAACCAAAAAACGTGATTCTTTAAAGAAAGATGACAAAATCTAGACACTCAAAAATATTGAATTGACAATGTCCGGCATATCATCAAAAATCACTAGTCGTGTGAAGTAAAAAGAATATTTGACTCCTGATCAGAAGAAAATAAATCGAACTCAGAAGAAGCAGTGAAATACAGGAAGGAATGGAAAACAAAACAAACAAAACACATTAAATAATTAAATGTGGGTAAAAATAAGTAAACATCGGCTGTAAGAAGAAGAACAATAAAATAAAAATGATTACAGCAATATAATCGTTTAAGTGTGGAACTAAAATATTAGAGGACAATATTTTGGGAGATGAGAATGTGAGTTAATTTAAAGGATTATAAAGTTCTTGTAAATTAATTTTTTAAGAGAAACAGATATCTTCAGACTTTAATATTTTCTAACTGAAGTATAAGCTTTAACCTTTTTAAAAGTCAACATTTTATTTTAAATATGTAAAGGTAGATTCTTAAACATGAAAATAAAATTTTAAAGTAGTAAGGGAAATCTGATCAATTAAGGTAGAAAAAGAGGCAGAAGCAAAGATAATACATGGCAAATGTAAAATGCAAAATATAAGTAGGAATATATCCGAGTATATAAGTAAGCTTCCATAAATATAAATAAACAAACAACAAAACAAATATTCTCATTTGTTGTTTCTGAGACATACTTCAAATATAATTAGAATGAAAGGTGATAAGTATCAGAGAAGGAAAAGATGTGCTGGGAAAACACTGATGAAAATAAACTACTAGAACAATATTAATATGAGACAAGATAGACTTTCAGCCTAGACCATGATTGGATAGAGACACGTTACTTAATGTTAAAAAGAATAGTTCACCCAGAAAGATGACTATCCTGTTTCTCAACGTATATTTGCAAAAAGAGGATTCTAAAAAACTGATAAATCTTCAGACATAGACGGAGGTATTTTTACATACCTCTTTCATAAACTGATAGGTTAGCTAGAGAAATTAAGAAACTTGCCAAGTTTACATGAGTGATAAAGATTCAAACTGAGCTGTCTAATCCAAAACCTGACTTCACTCCATTGATGTGCTTTGTCTCTCCCATCTGGAGAGGACTTAAAGTTACGATTTAACTGTGTTTTTCGGTATCTTTCCCATTTACCTTTTCCAAAGCCGTGAGGCATGCTGCTAGTAATAATTATAGCGGTTAACAATGTTAAAAGTGCTTTACTTATTAATCCTCACAACATATGAGATAAGTACTTTATCATCTCCATTCTACAGATGAGTAAACTCACATACAGTGAAGACAACTCTTTACTCAGCTCTTCCAAATCTTTTGCCACTGGCCTTCCAGGCATGTACCTTTCTTTTTGGCTTCGTTATTACCCATACGCATGTGTCTTATCTTTCCTCATAAAGGTGAAGCTCTTTAAGAGAACATGACATTCTTTATACATCTTTGTAATTCCCATCCTCCAGACTCAGTTCCCCATTGTCTACCAAGATTCTTCATCCACAATAGGTACCTTAATATATATTTTGGATTATCGTTTTGTTTTGTTAGATGAAATTTGCTTGATTTCCCAAGGAAATATAATGTAATCACGGGATTGACATAAACCTATTTTGGCAGACAGAGTACATGTGGAAAGTAAACAATCTTTACTTGTGTTTAGCCACTATATATTAAGATACTTGCCAAATATGATGATTTATTGAAAACTCCACACCATATATAAAGCAAATAGGGATCCTGCCCTCCAGAAGTTTATATTTCAAAAACAACATAATTAATAGAAGATAGAAGAGTTAAATGACCACATACTACTTTGGGTGAAGATGATTATTAATTTTTCATAGTAATAGTTACATACATTAACTCTAATCCTTACAACTACCCTATGAGGTAAGTATTATTGTTTTCCACCTTTATAGATGAGGAAAACAAATTTCCCTTACCCTCATCATTTATGTCAGGTTTGGCCAAATGTTTTACTTTGGCTAACGCAAGTAGACATGACAATATGGCAATTCCAAGATTACACCTTACGATGTGTCATATGTTTCCATTCATCTTTCTTGCATATGTACCATTGCCATGAGAACATGCCTTGGGTAGCCACTGATTGAAGGAATGTGAGACTCTTGGGACAAAAATTGACCCAATCTGCAATACGGAACCAAACATAACTGAGCCCAGCCTTGATCAGGCAAGTCCTACCTGACCCACAGACACTTTAATAAACGATTTTAAGCAACTAGGCTGGAGTGGTTTGTTACACAGCATTATTGTAGCAATAGCTAACTGATACAGGCTGACACAGGGGTTGTAGCACTTACTTGAGCATCAATGACTACTGCTTTCCTCTTCCTTTTTAACAATGGAAATGTCTGAAGCAAGTGGGTGTGGGGTCCAAATTAGAAGAATAAATGTCAAAATCAGAAAAGATACATTTGGGAGTTTTCATTTTCTGCCATGTTGGCATTTTACTCACATATTAAAAGTCGCTGAAATATCGCTTGTTGGCTGTGCTGTCACGATCCGTTCTATAGACATTTTGATGCACTTTATTACAAACTTTAAAATCATATTAGCAGCTGTTATTTTATATCACAATGGATTAATAAGATGCATTTTCACAAATAAGACACATTTTAGATAGTTTTGAAAAAATTTCAGTGTGAAAATCTTATGCCAGGATTCCGCATTTTAAATGACACATTTCCAAATAGCCTACAGTGAAAACGCTCAAGTAATATGCCTATTTGTACTGTGCTTGAAACCATCAGTTCCCCACAACCCAGGAAATACGTAACCTTCCCACATATTGTGTTGCTTTCTATTGTGGTCTATGAAATTCAAAGAAAAAATATATCTCGTGGTTCTTGTTGCAAGAGAGGTCAGTGATTGGCACTGAAAAACTGATAAAAGTAAAATTAATATTTTTTAAGGTTTCCATTCTAATACTTAAATAATGTACATGGGAATTCTCAGAAAAGCACTGATTCCCCTTCAAATATTAGAATAATGGAATGTTCGGTTGCCTTTTCATGTGGAATAATTAGGAAAGATAAGGATTTTTTTTTTTCTTGGAGGCAATCCTGCTTCCTATGGTGTTGCTAAGGAATAAGGAATCTTCCTTCCAACGGATCTTAAAAAAGATATCTAAGATCTATATCGCCTGTTTATGGATTACAGCTAACTTTACAGTTGTGCGTAAACTATACATTTGAGTGTAGTAATGCACATCCCCTGTCTCACAATAAAAATATTATGGAACATTATATTTTCATATAGTAATGGTGCTCTTATTTTACTAGTAGAAAGGTACAGTACTAATTTAATTGACTAACATAAAAGTCTCTCAAGTAAGATCGATACTTTATTTTCTCAACAGTTTTCATAAATGAAGATTTAATTCAACCTGTTTTCCTTAGCCCCCCAGGCAGAGACAATGGGCAGGTCTGCTGACCACCCTGCTCTCTGTCACAGACAGAACACCTTTGGAGCAGTTTTGTTGTGTGAGCGGTGGACCTCAACCTATCTGCACATTAGAATCACCAGGGAAGCTTTTAAAAGATGTCAATGCCCAAGCAGCTCCTTAGCTCAATTAAATCAGAATCTGGGGGTGGGTGTGGGGTATTGTTATGTTTTTAAAACTCCCAGGGAGATTCAAACATGCCGCCAGACTTTCCATCCATTGATTCAGGCTCTAAATTTTAGGAAGACAGGACACAAGCTAAGATCTTGGGTAGATGGGTTCACCTGGGGCCTGTCCTGCATTCCCGTTCTGGTTGCTAAGGGCAGAAATTCTCTGCTCAGTACTCACACTAGGCAGGTTTTTTTGGTGGTAGTGGTAATGTTTTCCTTTGTACACTGTGGATCTTTATTGCCATTGCTTCGATGCTTTTGAGTGCAGATCTCCCATTGACATCGGTGGGGGTGCTGCTCCTGGAAAGAGCTTGGAACGCACAATTGAGAGCTCCTTGGTGCAGTTGGAGAGCGAATTTTGCCCTGAGCTTTTTACACACACCAGGGTTTAGGCTTCTTTCCTTCTTTTTTATTTTAATCTTGCATTCTCATAGCTATGCCTCGTGACTGTAAATTTTGACTTTGGAGTCTCTTGCTCTTACTTTCTCCAAACTTTGCACATGTCGTTATTCTCCCTTTCAATCTCAGTGAGGTACCTCTGGGGTGGTGTTTTCTCTGAGTCAGCAGAAAGGAAGAGAGAATAGGTCCAGTTTCACTCCTGACCAAAGCCAGATCTTGGATCAATGAGGTTAATCATTCAAGCTTCATGGTCCTGCTCACTGTAATTATGTACTGAATGAGAAAAACTTTTCAGTTCCTTTTGATAAAAAGACTTTATAAACCCAGATAGGGTCCTCAGAGTTTAATGACATTAGGTGTCAGGTCTTGTGGTCTATGGGGAAAACAATGTTTCATGAACTTTTTAGTAGGAGAAGAGGAAATGGGGACAGTTGCTTGGGAATTTCTCTAGGCTTCCATGCAGGGATACTCATGAATGTCTAGTCTACTCCAAGAGAGTCACAGTTCTGCCTTCTCCCAACCTAGAAATAGGGACACTACCTTATCAACCAAGGTGGCCAAATCGACACTGGGGCTCTTCCCCAGAGAGAGAATTTCCACCAAAATTCTATCATGTTATAATGGACAATATGAAAACATATGGCTGAAATGATGCACCCAGTCTTATTATAACTAAGTCCAAATTTGGCACTTATTGGGTGGGGGAGAGACACCCACTCTAGCTACACAGCTTTGCGTGTATAAGATTATGCAGTCTCTCAATTGGTCTGTAGAGTATATATAATGGCATTAGGTTATATAACATGGTACCACTCCAGCCACTTTCTCAGAAAAAAGTTAAAGGTGTTTTTTAATGGAGAATATTTGATTTATCATCCTGCTTTCCTTGGATAACTATTCTTCAAATCCTCTAATCTAGAAAAATCCAGAAATCCTCATTATTATAATTCTCATTATTATAAATCCAAATTGCTGATTTTTTTCCTTAGAGGAAAATGGATGTTTTCATTCATATCATATTGCCCCATTGACACTTTTTGCTACAAACTCTTGTGATCAAAACTGATGGCAGAGCTCTCACTGGTGTGGGATCAACTCCAGTGGCTGAAGCACATAAAACCTGCCAGGAGACGCCACTGTGTTGAGCAATTTCTTTTTCTTTAATTCGTAATTTGAGGGCTTTCTTCAAATAAGATATTTGGAGAAATGAGAAAGGTAGAATTCAGAACTTAGTTGAATACTTATGTCTTTATTATTTTCAGATAGGAATCACAACAATATCTAGTGTATTACCTTCATAAGAAACCTTGGGAAAATGTAGTCAGAATAAAGAATTAATACAAAAACCTCCATGTTTCGACTGTTATTTTTTCCTGCTTGCAACCAAAGGTAAGCAGACTGTCGTCAATGTGGGTTGGTAAGTGAGGACTTAAGACACAAGGTTGGTCAAGAATATTTCTGGTAACAAAAGAAAAGGGAACCAATTTGCTAATGTTTTCTTATTTGTTATTCTTTAGTGCTATTTGAACTATAGAAAGATCTTCGAAAACTTATGGATTTTTCCTATGTATTATTTAACAAAACAAAGCAAAAAGATAGGTCCATTTCCTTTCATAAATCTGACATACCACTGACTTACATTTGGCTACAAGATTTCCTTACAGTCTCATCAGTTTTCGGAAATGGAAAGGTTGTAATAAAAGGCAAGGAGAAAGAACTAACTTAAAGGAAATGTGTATATGGGGTGGGTGGAGTAATTTACCTCCAGGGGTACATTTTTAAAAGGGCTCGAAACAAGCCTACAAAATGTGGATGAATATGCTACTGCACAGCCACTGATGTGAAGAAAAACAGCAAGACACGCACCTCACAAGACACTTCTCCATTCAGTACACAGAGCTTCGCACAAACTGGGAGTAAGAGGTTGTGAATGGGCAGAATCTGGAGCAAGGAGTTCACTGAGCAACATCTAAGCCTGCAGCAAATTCTCACAATACGCTGAGCTCAGAAGGCTGAGCAGAGATATAAGTAAGCAGTGAGTGCTGAGAGTACAACTATATTTATGTTAAAAATGAATCAGATCCATTGTTCAGCTGATCAAAATGCTAATGCAAAAATGAGTCCATAAGAAGCTCCCAAAATATATATCCAAACGTTGGCCCAATCAATAGCTTTCTTATAAATGTGACCAATGGGTTTAGAAGACACAGGGTGAAAGAGAGGGAAAGAAGAAAGAGAAACAAAGAAAAAGAAACAAATTCAAGTATAGCTAGTACATAATTTAAAAAAAAGAAGCAAATTCAAGTACAGCTAGTACATATTTAAGAATAAAAAATATACGGATGAAAAGGTAAATGTGAGTAACAGAATAAAGAGGCTATCTGGAACAATCCCTAATTTATGAATGGATTAAGTACCCAACCTAAGTTCCCAAGTCTTATTCTGCCCACATCTCAGGTTCCTTATACCAAGACTTCTCAAACATTTTCACCGGCAAAGGACAATAGATCCCATCCCTGGAGGCCCTGGTGGCACAGCCTGAAGCAATCCTAGAATCTGTTGTTTTATCTTTAAAATAAATGCAATTTTATATTCCAATCCCAATTTCACCCATACTTATCCATACAGGTTCCCTTCAAATCTAGCTAGGACAATGCTCCCCACTAATAATAGAGCTTCTCACAGCCTTCAGTGTACACACTATAACCCTGAACATACATAGTCCAGTTTGGAGAGGCAGTGATAAGAGAAGAGGAAATGAATTCTCAGCTAATAATATGCCAACTCAGAGGACTGAATAAAAGAAGCACCTACTTCTTAGAGGAACAAAGAGCCTTGGTGTCTATGAACATTTCATCACAGATTCTGGGCCACAGGACCCTGATGTGTGAAAGCAAATCGGTGTATGGAAAAGAAGAACTATGAAAGTAGGTACAGACACAGCAATGATGGGAGTGAAATATTGACAGATCACGTTAACAGACTGCATTTTAGATCGAATGCTTTCTTTCAATCACTACTCCCAACACCACTCATTCTCGCCCAAGGCTTACCACACTTTAGCCCACATCAGAATTGCTTGAAGTTCTTATCAAAACGCAGATTCCTAGGCCTCATCCTCAGAGCTTCTGATTCACAGGTGTGGAATGAGGCCTGATTATCTGCCTTTGTAACACATTCTAGGGTGATGTTGATGCTACCAGCCTATGGTCCACACTTTGAGAAACATTGACCTAAACTATCCTTTGTTCGCTGCTTCAGGGCAGGGAGACACAAATAAAACTTTGGGGAACAATTCTGAGATTTAAATTTTAAATCCTGGACTTTGGGGGAAATAAAGAGTCACCTGACATAGACAAAGACTGAGTAAAAGACCCAAAGAACTAGAAGCAATTTCCTTCCCTGGGTAGTATCAGTTAGCGCTTTGATGCTAGTGGAGTCCTTGAGAAATGAGCCTCGATTCCAACACCTCCACTACTGAGTCTGAGGGCAAACATGGGGAAAAACGATAGTTGATGGGATGTGAAAGCACAGGGAACCCACGCCCCAGTCCCCAAGCGGACCCCTGGGAAGGTGGGAAGACCTGAGAAGATCTGGTTTCATGGTATGTCTGAGCCAGGAGTCGGAAACTTTTTCTTATAGGTTCAGATAGTAAGTATTTGAGCCTTTGCATGCCATATGGACTCTGTCATAACACTCAATTCTGCCATCAGCACCAAAGCAGCCACATAAAATATGTAAATGAATTAATGTGGCCATGTTTCAATAAAACTTTATTTTACATAAACAAGCAGCAGGGTGGGTTAGACCTACGGGCTGGTAGTTTAACCACCTCTGGTCTAAGAGGACAGCTTCAGATAGCCTGTGAAAGCTTCCTACATCCCAGCATGTTCCAGGGAACCTGGAATGACACCATGTGCTAGAGAACAGCATACAAGTTGGGAAGAACCTCGGACAGCTTCTCTGAGATTCCAGCATTTAGCATGATGCGAAAGTAGCCAAGGTAACCCCTGGACCTGAGGGGCCTTGCCAAAGTGGAAGGATGCTAGGCTCCTCTTCCTCACAGTGTGGGGAGACTGGGTAAGCCCCCAGAATAGTTAACAACCCTCAGTGAAGGAGACAAAGGGAGCGTGACTCCAAATGTATGGTTTTCCCACCCTTGCAGAGTAGAGACTCAAATAGAAATTGACATATTTTCAGAAGCCAGGTTTTTATCCTGTTATGTTTGCAAGAAAGAGCTATTTTACTTTTTCATTGATTTGAATTTTTTTTTTTTGAAATTTGATGCATGTTTTATGCTTCTAGCACATCACTAGCTACATTTCGAGTGTTCAATAGCCACACGTGACTAAAGGAATACCATACTGGACTGCGCAACTTTAGACACCAAGATCTTCCCTGTTCCCCTTTTACAGAGCAATCAGACCAATGCCTCCAGTTCCTCCCTGACTGGCCTCAGGATGAGTTGACGGTTGTTGTGTAAGGAGAGTGCAGGCTCCCAGCTGCTACGGGCCAGGGAGGAGGATGATGAAAGAATCCAAAAAAACTTCTGTTCACAGGCAGTGGCAAGAGCACAAAGACAAAAGACCTCATGGGACAGCCATTTGTAGGGAATTTGAATAATTCAGGTTAATATTAAGGTCTGTGTATATGACCATTCTAGGAAAACTTGCACCATGGGTTAATTAAAAAATCTAAATGTAGCAACATTTCCAAGCTATTACTTGCTTTCAATAATTTTCAAGTAAAAGATTAATAGGACAGTAATCAAATTATGTTACTAAAATAATTTACCATCCATCAAGAATAATAAACAAACAGAATAATTTAATGTTCACATTTCTAAGAGAAACACACATTATATATATATAAAAAATACATATCACGGTACATAGTTTATAATTCAGTTACCATACAGGGATAAAAATTGGAGTTTAGATGGTTCACCCAGACACTAATGTCTTAGATTCAATAATGGGATATCTCATAATTTAGGGTGCACTGACAGTCCTGCCATGTGTTGAATGGTTTCACAAGATCTATGTGCTTTATCTTTAGTTCAGTGGATTTGACGGTTTAAGTAACACTCAGATATTGGATCCCTAGAATCTTACAAATCAGGCCAAATCTGGGAACACTGAGTCTAAAGAGGAATTAAGAGCCCCTCTGGTGGGTCTGTGGAGTTTGAGGGGTGGCTGGTTAACACTGCACTATGGAGGTGGCAAAACACTGCGTTTCCATGGACTAGAACAGCTAATAAAGATCACTTCCTTTCAACTTGTACCAAAACAGAGAATGAATTGGTCATAGATTTCTGGATAATCATGAAAATGATATTTTTAAAGTCAAGGGAAAATATGTTGTTTCATGTTTTCAGAAATGAAATTCATTAGGTGACACTGGATTATCATGGATTTCCGTTAGGGCAACACTCTCCCTGTCTCTCTACGTTAGCATCGTCCTACAGAAAAATACTGTGAGCCACAAACACTGTTTAAAATTCTCTAGGAGCCACATTTATGTAGGTAAAAACAATTTAAATAATATTTTATGTTACCCAATGTATCAAAAATATTATTTTAACAAATAATTAATAAAAAAATGTTACTAATGACATACTTCATGTTATTTATACTAAGTCTTTAAAACCTGGTGCATATTAGGGCACATTATGGGTCACATTTCAAGTGTTCGATAACCATAGGTGGCTAGTGGCTACCATACTGGACTGCACTGCCTCAGGGAGATACTCCATGATCACCAGAGAGCGATGAAAAACAAGACCCACTTTCTGCCAGACATGGCCAGAGCCCTCTTCCCCTCCAACCAATGCAAAGCTGCTTCACAAATTGAGTTTATTGTAGTCAGCAAGTTTCACTGAATGGAGATTCTTAATATCACTGATTTAAACAGGTGATGTGTATGGAGACCCTGATTATTTCTATCCACAAAACAGGAATAATGCTGAGCTGCTAATGACAGCTAAGTGTCAAACAACAAACAGCATGACATCTCGAGCTGATCACATGTCCTTTATCTTTTTCCTTTTAAGAAAACTGAAATCTTCAGAAGTTTTCTTGAAATTACATTCTTTTTAGTCTTAGATTTGATAAATAGCGTATGTGTTGGGAGGTGGGGAGCAGGGGAGAAAAGATTCATGTTTTTATAGTTGACGTGTTACCTGGGAAAAAGTCTCAGGGAAAAACAGTGGAGGAGAAAGAGAATAATTTCCCTGCAGCCCCATTTTGGCTAACTTGTTAGAGCTTTTTGCGGCATGAATAGTCTAGCCAAGGTGGTAGGTATTATTTCAGGTCACACACTACCAACTAGGAGGGTGACACAGATAGAACCGATTGAAATCTGTTACGAAAAATGGAAAATATGTATATGGATTAGGTAGCATGTTAAAGGGGCAGTTTTCTTGTCCCACGGGAAGAACAGGCTACTTAACTCTCCCAAGTCAGCAGACAGCTGTGCTTTGAAAGGCTCAGGATTCAGAAGATATGATTCTTAGAATCACTCCCATCAATGTATTCACAGCAAAATCAGTAACTTGCTGGGTTTTCTGGGGGATCAGAGGAGGGTCAGGGTGTCTTTCTCGTCTACCACAAAGAGAACAAAAGGTACAAGCCATTTGGCGCCTGTCTGGTTTTGGATCAAATCAATGATAATCTCACAAAACGTCCCCAGAGGAAGCCAAGCAAATGGGTGTGTCTATACAACCTGAGCCAACATGGACCAGGCTGAAAATGTTTTGCCACCTGAAATGAACTGTTGGGCGGCTACACTGGCTCGAGAAGGCACAGCCAGAATCAGTGGGCAAAAGCTGTTGGAAATAATTTCCAAGTCATTATTTGGAAAGGACTACTAAAAATCAAGAGACCCATAAAGATATGAACTATGGGAGAAGAGAGCTTCAAACCAATGGGATCAGTAGTCATTTCTCAGGCAAGCTGCATTGGGAGGCCCTATTCTGTAAAGTCCCTTCATTCCATCAACATTCATGGAAAACCTCTATGTGCCCAGCACTGGGTTCACAGAAATTAAAAAGGCGTAGTCTTAGACCTCAAATAATTCTAATGTTCATGATTCTATCCATGGCTAGTGTCTAAAAATCACAGGGTTAAGTCTCAAACTGGGTGGATTTGAAAGGGTATGGCCAATTCTGGGCCCCACATTCACATAAGGCAGCCTACTCCAATGAGGCAGAGAAATCAATCAAACCACTAGCAATGATACACACCCTGAGGTCATGCCAGCCTGCCTGCCTGGAATCTTTCTCTCCCTCCCCTCACTCTATCTATTATCTTTCAAGTACCAGGTAGGGTCCTACCTCCCCAAGTCCCCTCTTTGACATTCTAAACTAAGTTGATTTCTCTCTTCTTGGAAATCCTATTATACATACAATCAACACCATCATGCTCTAATCATATCATGAGTTTTTGTCAGAAAGATTAGAAAGCTCTTAAAGTTCAAGGGCAAACATAGTCTGCATTTTCTATATCTTTAACTATGATAGTTCTAGGTTTCTGAATGAATGGTGAAAAAATATTTATTGAATAGGGTGAAAATTCAAGAGTGTTAAGAATATTGATAAATCAAGTATAAAAATAAATAACATCAAACGAGAAAAACAATGAGAAAAGTACTTCCTGGTACTAGACTATAATATAAATGAGTAGACACAGGAAAAGACACAGAAATGAAGAGATCCATGTTATGGAAACTCAAATATTTGTTGAATTATTAAATTAATATTTGAAACTCAATATACACATAAATTAATTAACATTAGGAATTTTATACATACCTGGTTTTTGGTTGCATATGCTCAATACAGAAGGCTTTACCAGATAATTGGATTAAAAAAATTATGTCCCTATAATGTTCTCCTTCTCTAACAGAGTTTTTGTTGTTGTTGTTGTTTACTGATTTAGATATAAAATTGATTCAAATCTCTCTTTATATTGTCTAAGTTTTCCTTTACATTACTCAAACATTCAATGTCATGAGCCAATCAAACCATTATGCAAAGGCCAACCAAAGCTTCCTCTCTGAAAAAGGCTTATCCTACTCATAGTCCCAACTGAAGTTCACTTTCAACTGGTATATTTCTATCTTCCCCATCCTTTTACAAATTCAACCCATGGTATAATTTTCATTAAAAAAGAAAACTCATAAAAAAGTTATGTTTCTTTTTATATGTGTAGGAAAGATAGTAAAAGTTAATTGCTACTGCATTTTAGCTCCTAGAGAAATACAATGATTTATCTAGAGATAGTTTAAAGAACTAAAGATTTTTTAAAACATTCTTATTATTCAAAAATATAATGATTGGAGTCAATTTATTTGTTTGTGCTGATAGGAAATAGAGATTAAAAAAAAATACAGTCAGCTAAAACTTCCAAACCCAAGTGGAGTCAGTCATTCTCTCCCTCCTACCAATAAAGACTAGTTCACAGCAAATTTCAAGTAACGTAGTGGACAGAAATAAGGTACACATCCTTTTATTTATCTTCTTTCCTTATGCAGATATTCATGTCAATCATATAGAACAAACAAAAAAGAAAACAGAGGAGTAGGTCATGAGTAATCAGATATCAAATAATTGGTAGGCATCTGCAACAGCCTTCCTATCACATCTGAGAGAGGGATAGAGGAATGACTATACTGTAGACAGCCTCACCCCTCAAAATGCAAACTTCAAGGAGGAAAAAAATGTAAATAATAGATCCAGCTTTGCCAACTCGGAGTATTGAGGTTATGCTTATTAATATTCACATTTCAAGGCTGTTGGGTCTTAGTGTGCCTATAAAGAGAATATTTCTTCCACATCCAGGCTACCCCACCTTGGATTTCTCTGAGACCTCCAGGAATATTTACACAGTCCTGTGGTTCATGTCCTAATTACTATCTTTGCCTGCAAAGGGAAAGCTAAAATCCTTGCTCAGTCACCCCCAAAGAGCCCAATCCCCTTTAGCTCTTGTCGTTTTTGTGTCACACTCAGTGCCTTCCTTGCCCCCAGCTAAATAATCTTCAGTGACCTCAATAAGCCCTGTTTCTGATACCTGGAGACCAGTAGTCACTAAAGAAAAGGGCCTTAGTGACTTGGGATCTTCATTACCTTCACTGGCCTAGTAGTACTTTCTCCAGGTTCAAGGGAGAAGAGGTTGAAAATCTTTCCCAAGGAGTTGTATCTTTCATAGCCTCATGCAACCTTATACCTAGGTTCTTCTGTTAAGGCCCTTTAGTTACACAGCTCTTTCTGTTTACACACACACACACACACACACACAGAGCATAGCCTCTTTACCTTGAGGCATCATTACCATTTTCCTATTTATTGAAGGATTACTGTGTTAAAGGCTTCATGGTCAATAATTCATTTAATCTTCACAACAACCCTTTTAGGTGGATTCTGCTATTAACCCCATCACACACAAAACTGAGACACACAAAGGGTAGGCAGCATTCTCAATGTCACACAGCTGGGAGGTATAAAGCCAAGGTCTGAACCAAGCAGTCGGATTCTAGAAGCTATACTCTGTTCTGTATCCCATACTACTCATCAACCCTATTCCATCCATATTCCAACCAGAGAAAGAAAGAAGCTACCACAAAACCCATGGAGACTTAGTGATATGCTCCAGGTCATGAAGAGATGGTGAGAAATCAGTTCCTGTAACATTTAGGTGAATCACCCCCCGTAATATGGTAACTTGGTTCGTGTTTTGGACAGATGTCTGGCAGAGAATACTCAGAGAATTCTGTCTCTCTAGAATCTCTATGGATGAGCTCTGGTGAATCTGATGTCCCAAGCCACAGAGAAATCTTTCTCATCTACTTCCCATATTAGCAGTCAGCCTGCTATCTCCAAAGCCTTAAATTCCCTTTGTAAGGAGCAGCTCCGGCTTTGTCTTACAGGTTAAGAGTCTGTCCTCATTTTAGCCAGATATCCCAATGTGTTCTGTGTCTAATGTTTATTTGTCAGATATAAGGATTGTTAAAAATATTCTAGAAGAACTGCTGAGAGTCTGGAGTTTGTCTGGAGACTATAGTGGATAGAATAGCAAAATATTTCTACAGTATCTACTGGATACAAACAGTATATTTTGGGGCTGAAGCTTATGTATTTTCTGTACCATCTTGTGATTAAAGTGGAAAGTAATTATTCAGTTCCAAAGTGTGGATGGACTAAAAATTATTGTAATTTTCTCCCATAAGACAAAGCGGGTACAAGAAATACCCTGATTCCATTTATTTTTAACACCCCCACCCCCTTCTCACCAAAGAGGACAGAATTTGCCATTTTGTAAGAAACCATCTGATTTATCTTGAACCTCAGTGAATCCAAAGTTTAATTCTATGTGACATTTCTGGTGGTGCATTATATTTTTGAAAAAATAAATTCCCTTTGATTAAAATTTCACACCTAGCTGAAGACCATGAAAAGCTGATTACCTGGTCCAGTCTTAGTCCAGCATTGCCAAAACGTTTACAAACCTCAATACAACTTGAGGGGAACTTGGCCTAGGTTCGAATTAGTGGAATCAGGCAAAGCCCAAGGCATTTGCCAGGTGGCCTGTTCCCTGCCCTGTGTCAGCAGCTCCAAATTAGGCACATGCTCTTTAAACCAGCCATGAAAATGAATGGCCGACACAGCCAGAGCCCAGAGGAAATATGAACAGGCTGGCCATGACTGAGGCCAAGGGCATATAAGAAGTTCAGGTGCTCTCTCCTTTGTCATCTTCCCTAGATTTGAGAGCAGAAAGTGAAGTTTATTCTCCGAAAACAGATCCTTGAGTGCCAGTAACATTGAAAGACAGAGAAAGAATTGCAAATGCCCAGATCTGCAAACATTGATGTTATGAAGCAGAGGCAGGGACAATCTTCAGGCTAATGATATTATAAAAGTGTTTGTAAAGCCTTGGGCTTAAACATCTCTAGTGTCATAACTAGCTACTGTTTTAAGAAGGACATTAGGTTTACATTTGCATCTTTGAGATAAAGATTTTATGTTGCAGTTAGCCCTCTGGACAGCATAAAATCATAAGAAAATGCTGTCGAGGGAACACCAGTTATCCATAAGTCCAGCGTTTGGGCTTTGATGATGGGTTGTGGCCCAAGAACTGACCATTTGTGACCTCACCATTTGAAAGTCAGGGGATATGTGTCTATACTATTATCCATAAGCTTAACTCTCTGAAAGTCATTGATGTTTTAAACTTGTATTGCTTCCATAT
>NW_006432447.1:11939514-11946430 GCF_000325575.1 Pteropus alecto | reverse complement strand
TAAAAAATATATATATAAAAAATAGTATTTTCTTATGTTTATTCTTGAGCACTTGCTAGTTTCAAGGAGGTTCATTAGTTCTCTAATTACAAAGTTGGTGAACAAGTTCTACGATCACCTCTTTTGATTAGATTTTAATCATATCCAAGTCAGACTCTGGTGGCAATGTGGAAGACGAAGTGACACGTGTTGAGACTGAAAGCAGCAGACCAGTAACGATAGTGCAGAAATGGTCCAGGAAAAGCATGGAGAGAGGCTGAACCTTGGGAGTAGCATGAGGCTGGGAGAAGTAGGGGTAGCTACGAGTTACATTACAGCCCTAAAATCATCACAATTTATCTTATCACCTCCAAGTAGAGTCAAAACCTTCTGAGATCCTTTAGAACTATTTAGAGTTCCTTAGCTGAAAAAATGAGCGCCGAGAAATAAGTAATGAGAGGAAGCAATGGGTGGAATCTGAGACAGAAAGCCTGCTAAGAAACCTGGAATTTGAAAGGATGTCATTGAAGAGCATGGCAAATGAAAAGGGTTCATTTAAAAATATTTTGGAGATTTTGATCTGAACAAGTATATAACAAAAAATGGGTATATGAAATATAGATGAAAAAACATGAAATAGTGTAGACGATGGAGGGTCGAGACTAGACAGATTTTGAAAAATAAGCATTAGATGCTACAGGCAGGCACTGGTGGGGTCTCTGAGAATTAGAGACATACAAGACCACCTGACAGATGCATGGAGGTATGACCCACACAAGTCCCAGAAAGGAACAGAAGAAGAAAAAAAAAAAAAGCAACTGATGACTTTAAAATTAGAAAAACTAAATTTGGGCTTATTATACCCATGAGGAATATAGCCTGATGCACAATTTATGCAAATTGATAAAGCTGATTACACAAATTAGCCAAGGCTTTGGCTTATTTTTTCTTTGGTCAATAAATACCCCCTCCTTTCTTTCTTTCTTTTTTTCCTCCCCCAAAAATCAGTCTATCACTATTGGCATTTACAACAAACCCTCTTGTTAGCTGTGGTGGTCAATTACTTGAAAACATTAAGTAGAAATAGTTTATTTCAGGCTTTAGGCCTGAACTGACAGGATGCTGAAGGAGCAGGATAGATTAGAATAGTTTGTTCTCCTACGACAGGACAAAGTTCATTTCACACAGCATAAGGCCATCCCTAAGGAGATTTTCCATTCAGATGACCCTTACCTAAACCTATCCAAGTTTCACCGAACAGAATGAAACACATTATTTTAAAAATATTATTAATATGCACCTCAGCCAATCCTCAGAGCTACCCTAGGAAGCAGAATTTATGATCATTCAAATGTGAGAAACTGAGTTTTCGTGATAAGTAATCTTCCCAAGGTCAGAGTCTGTAGGTAGTAAAACCAGGACTCACACTCAAGTTTCTACTCCTCTATCAAATAAGGCTTATCACTTAGAATCAGTCCCCTTGGCTCGAGAAGCAAAGCTGAGTTTTCTGGTCCAAATGCTTATCTTTGTGTGTGAATTTTTAAGAGTAAAAATACACTGTGGGGCAGGCAGGAAGTCTCTCTACAAGGATCCTGGTGAGAGCAGTGTGGTGTAATGATTAGGAGCACGGGGTTTGTGGGTTCTGTATTGACCTACATCTAGTAACCTAGAGTTACCATCTCTAAACCTCAACTTTCTCATCCATACAATGAGGATGCTATGTTACAGTACCTTTCTTATGTAAAGATCAAGTGAAAAACATTTAAAACACATAAAACAAAGCGATTTGCCAATAAACCATTTAGCTCTAAGATCATTCTTAGCAACAGACAGAGCCTATGTATTATTTAACAAAACACTCCTGTAGTGCTGACAAAGCAGCATTTATCATTCACATATTACTCACTGAATCCTCATAACCAGTCTATGAGGTAGGTAGGATCACCAGCCCCATTCTACAGCGGGGGAAATGGAGGTCCAGGGAAATAACAGAGGCAACTGGGCTGGAGAATGGTGAGTGGGGCTCACACGCCATCAGTTCAGGGTAGGGCAGCTGTGTTCAAGCACTGCCCTCTCACACAGCCTCTGACCACAGACGGCTGCTCTCTCTCCCCTGCTTTGTTTAGTTTCCACATGAACTTAGGCGACTTATTGGAAGCCAATCTCTCTTCCAGAAAAGTACAGCCCAATACAAACAAAATAGAAGCCACGTTGTCAAAATCATGATTCTAACAACAAACAGAAACAGGCACTCTAAGGCTTTAAAGAGATAAAAATCCCCAAATAGCCCAATCTCTCAGTGACTCGTTTTATTAAACTTTCTTCTCTTATATTTGGAGCATTCTCTTTGATGAGGCATACCGTTTCCCATGCATGAAAAAGAATAAAGCAACAAGGAAAGGAAATCTTGTCCCTGAAAAAAGCTCTGTTTTGTTCTTTCCTCTTCAACCTGCCCACATATTAATTGTGGGGTTTGATGGCTTAATAGGACCTCCCCACAGCCTAAGGACAGCCGAAGGACAAAGGAACTGTCCATCAATATGCCAGGACTGGTATTGCTACCAGGATACAGATTTAATTTCTCCAGTTTGACGACATGTGACTGATAATGACGTAGGTCACCAGGACAAGGGAGAATGTCTAGAGGGAAAACAAACAACAACAACAACAAAAACAAAACAAAACAGAAAACATGTTTTAGCAAGAGATTTAAATAAAAATGAGCTTCTTTGTTACTGAGGTTTTCTTTTCTAAGCATTCACAAGCCATTATTAAAGCATTTTTAAAAGGCCACCTAGTAAATGGAGATCACTGATTGCATTTCACTGTTACTGTTCTTAGTAGTGGCAATTTGTCCAAAGAAACAATTGGCGACATTTGAGACATGTTTTTAAGTCACAGGAAATATGATGAAATATAATACTGCCTATTTGAAATGTAAAGAGGAATCGCTGAAAAGCACCATTTTAAGAAAAGCAGAGAAAGGTCTCCGGAGTGGGAAAAGCAAAAGCCTTGGTAAGAATTTATCTCTGCGCAAAGAGAGAAGAGCTGAAATAAGAGAAAGTAAAAACAAGTTACGCTGGAATAAAATTATAGCTTTGGAGAGAAAGTGAGACAGAGGAATTTTGTGGTAATATAATCAGGACAATGCCTTTTCCTTCCTTCTAAGTATTGTGTAGGAATAACGTACAACCTGATGACTGTACTTAGAGTAATTTTGAGATTTCAAAGAGTTCACAGAGCAGGTAACCAAAAATCTGAAGAGCCTCAGGTCCTAAATTACTAAGAAGGAAAATTAATGGGAAAATTGGTCAGCGGTCTCTTGGGACACTTCCCTTTAGCTTGGGCAGATATAGGAAAGGACGTAATAAATTCCAGGTATTACTAAGAGACCCACGAAATAAAAATTCTTTCCCTCACTTTCTCTTGCTAAAAATTTCCTAATCTTTTCTTCCCTCACTAATATGAAGATACCAAATTTAAAATCCTATAAAAGACTATGTGGGATGTGTGTGTGTGTGTGTGTGTGTGTACACACATACAATGGAATATTACTCAGCAATAAAAAGAATGAAATCTTGCCATTTGTGACAATGTGGATGGACCGAGAGAGTATTATGCTAAATGAAGCAAGTCAGACAGAGAAAGACAAATACCGCATGATTTCACTTATACGTGGAATCTAAAGAAATAAAACTAAACAAATAAAACAAAACCAAAACAGATTTATAGATGCAAAAATCTGATGGTTGCCAGAGGAGAGAGGATGAGGGAATGGGTGAAAAATGTGAAGGAGAAGAAAAAGTACAAACTTATAAAGTAAATAACTCATGGGTATGTAGTATACAGCATAGGGAACAGAGTCAATAATATCATAATAACTTTCTATTGTGACAGATGGTTACAAGACTTATCGTGATAATCACATTGTAAGGTATGTAAATGTTGAATTACTATGTTGTACACCTGAAACTAATATAATATTGTATGCCAACTATACTTTAATAAAAAAATTCTATGAAAAAGATTATCCCACTGAGCTTTAGAGAAAGATGATAGGCAAAGTAGGTCTGGAGGTTATCTCAAAATTTCTAATGATTTTCTGAAACAAACTGCATTTTGTTTTGGGAAAACTCTGTTAATTTTCTCTCCTCATACTTTCCGTTGCTCAGCACCTACATCATTCTCAATAAATTTAACAGTGACCGCCATGTCACTGAATCCAATGGGCCATTTTCCCTCCTCATATTTCTTGAGCCTTCAATTATAATCCACAATGTAGACCACTGGAAGGACTCACTTGCCCTCTATTCCATGACACCATGCTCTCCTGATTTTCTTCCTTGTTATCTAGACACTCATTACTCTCCTTTACTCTTCTTCTATCCAAATTTAAATTTCAGAGTTTCTCAAGGCTTATTCCTGAAGCTGCTTGCCTTCTTGCTATTGATTCTCTTCTTGGGGGCCCTGTTGATGTCCATGGCTTCAATTACTATCTACATATTTTTGACTCCCTAAACGTATGTCTTTAGCCCAAATGTCTTCCAGCATTCACTGTCTCAAAAGGCACTCACATTAAACATGTCTAAGGCCAATGTCATGGTCTGTGACCTCATCCTGGACCTCCTCCCATATTTCTGAGCTCAGCCAATAACATCTCCATCTAGTTAGCTGCAGAGGCCGTAAACGTGCTGTTTACTCATGAGCTATCAATTTTACTTTCTAAATATTACTAAGGTGTTTTTCTAATCCTTTGCCTCTACCATAATCCTAGTCTAAGCTTCTTCCACTTCTCTGACCTCTTAGCCTATGTCAAGTTCTCCCTTTTGATATTATTTAGCCTCTGAGCTTTTCTTTCATAACATTTATTATGAGTATAAATATATTCAATAGAAGAATGCTCATTTATGTATGACCATGAATGATCCAGAGTCTCTTACCAGACAACCTAGAGAATAAGAGACATTACAGGACATCTATAATGCCTGCTGTGCTATAGTGAATTCATTGACGGTCTGATAAATGAATTCTTTGTATCCATACACCTTTGCAACTCTTCCTATCAAGAATTAGAGTTGATTTCCCCATCTCTTGAATCTGGACTGGTTTTGAGGTTTGCTTTAGCCAGTAGAATGGGGGAGAAAGTGATGGTGTGCCAATTCTAAGGATAGACCTTAACCTTTTCATTCTTTCACTCATGCTTTCTTTTGGACCTCTGCTTCTTCCATGTGCTAGCTATAAGAGGATGAGAGACCTTGTGAAGCAGAGCTGAGCCATCCTAGCTGAAGTCTTCTTAGATCACAAAGCACCTAGCCAACCTATCATCTGAACACTGACTCATGAGCAAGCCCAGATGAGCTCAACAGAACCTTCCAGCTAAACTATACTCATGAAAAACAATAAATGGCTGTTGTTTTAGGCCACTGAGTTTAGGGTGGTTTGTTACATAGTGACAGCTAACAGATCCAGTTACCAGCTAAAGATTTCCCTATAACGTACACCTTATCAAAAGATAATACATTTAAACCTTCACATATTTAGCTATTAATAAATAATCCAGTGCCTTCTGCTTTCCCTTTGCCGCCTCTGTATAGATAAGCACATATTTTTACAGAAAAGTGAAGTCACCACCAAATACAATCCTTTGACAGGATTATAGGTGAAATCTACTCATTTTTATACAAAATTTCACCAACAAAAAGATATCTTTAGTCTTCATAATTACATAGCTGAATATCAAGGTGGCCTGCGGTTCCGCCTTTGTTGGTAGAAGTAAATGTATCAATTCTTCCTTATATATCCATTGGTATTGGGTCTTGAGAAGCATTGAGCAGTGTTTTTAAATCTATTGCCTTGTATTTCAGAGGTAAAATGTAAATTCTAGGTAGAATAAGAACCTAAGTATGAAAAATAAAGCATCAACATTTAGAAGACAATATTGGAGGATTTAATTAGAATATTTCATTAGGAGAGTACTTAAGAAAAATGCAAAATACATGTTATAAAGAAAAATTCATATATTTGACTATATTAAAATTTTTTAATTCTGTTCAGTAAAAGTCACAGAACAAACAGAAGAAAAGCAATGGACTGCTCAATTCACATATAAACACACACACACAATCTAAATAGATAAGAAAGAATCAAAGTACACGAAGATTCTTCTACAAATCAATAAAAAAAAAAGCCAAATAACCCAATTGAAAAATAGAGAATACCGACAGGAGATTCATAATATAAGAAATCTAAATGGTTAAATAGGAGTAGATATTCAGTCTCACTAATGAAGTACCCACTTTACCCATCTATTGGCAGAATTTTAAAGTCTGACTTTACCAGGTAGAAAAGTACAAACTGTCGTAAACCACCACTGGGTGTATAAATCTATCCAACCACTTTGGAGATTAGTCTAGCAATGACAATCTGCAATCCAGAAATTCCACTTCTAGTTATATATTCTGGAAATATATTGCAAATGTGCAGAACAAAAAGTTCATTGCATTGTTTCTAAAGAAAAAGGAAGTAATCTAAAATGTCCATCAGTAAAGTATAAATAAATTAAGTATATATGTATGTGTGTATGTGTACACTATATGGCAGTTAAAATAAAGTAATTTATAAATATGACTAAATCTGTCTAAAACAATGAATAAAAAATACAAATTTCAGGTTCATATGTATGCAAAATACTATATAATATGATAATGTCTAATTTAAATGTAACACCTGTGTGTGAATAATAAACATAGCATCCATGACTGCTGCTTCCTTTGAGATCAAGGAAGATGATAACGATATCGCGATATATTTAAAAAGACTCAGTCGAATCTATATTGTCTTCGTAATTTTATGAGTAATGAAAATCTGAAGCAAAGATGACAGGGTATTGAAATACGTTAGTTCTCTGTGGTGATATATTGATATTTAATGTATCATT
>NW_006432447.1:11932014-11934514 GCF_000325575.1 Pteropus alecto | reverse complement strand
CTTGCAGGTCTCTTTGCAAGCCTAGTAGAAGAACAGTGAGGATGAAATGTTAAAATGGCAATCAGAAAATGGTTAGCTGATGTTTATAGAAGTTCACTTCTCTTTGGGATCCTGGAGAAAAGGTGGCCATCAACAGAAATACTCTGTAAATATCTTTGACTTATAAAATACGCTATAGTAAACTTATGCATCAAATATTATTGAAACACAGGTAAGAGTAAAATTAATTCTGTCTGAAAGTTGGAGGAGTTGTATGGCGCAGAGAATGGGTATACAAAATGGCATGCAAAAGAGTTACAAAATGCTTTCTCAAAGAACTTAGGTCCAATGGGGAAGCAAAACGAATGCACATGAATAAATAGGCGTGGCCCAAACAATATGAAATTCGGTTGTCATTCCAGACCCTCCTCTCTCCCTCCCCCACACTTACTCTCTTATGAAACTCTGTCTCTTGAACCTATCACTCCTTTCCATTTTTCCTTCCATAGTATTAGTTCAGGCCCTCTATTGCCCTTGACCTGAAGGTCAGGATGGTCTAGGTCATGTAGGGATAACAAACAGCCCCCAAATCTCAGTGGCTTAACACAAAAGTTTCTTACTCATGCAGCACATTCAGCATGCATCACCTGGAGCTCTACTTGTCATAATCACTCAGGGACCCAGGTTGAGGGAGGCTCTGTGATCACCAAGGCAGGGGTATAATGACAAGGTGAATCATGCATTGGCTCTTAAAGTTTCCACACAGAAATGACACATGACATTTCAGCTACCACTTCATTAACTACAACATGTCACATGGCCACACCCAACTTCACAAGGAGACTGAAAGTACAATCATACTATTTGCCCAGAAGAGAGAAAAAAGGAAATACTGGGGTGGCGGGGAACACCGATGACCATGACCACATCTGGTTTAACAGAATAGCTCCTTAACAGGTCTCCCTGCTTCTTGCCTCACCTACTCCAATTCATCCTCTTCACTGACCTTCCTTAAATTCAAATATGATTATCTGAGCTTGTTACCACTGATTAAAAATGTTTAATGACACATTTATCACCTGCGATGAAGCTAAACTTGTTAGGTATGTTGAACAAGCTCGTTTAAATCTCTTATGTTTTCTTCCTCATCTACTACCACGATTGAAACAATCCCCATCAAATGAGAACTGGGGTTTTATAAGGAAAACAGCGTGGGCATGAAGACAATAAGATACTTCAGCTACTTTAAAGTGCAATACGAATAAAATCAGCTTCCAAATATTCACAAGAGAAGGTAACCCACTGTCCCCAGTGTCTTGGTCACTGAAGCTCAGATATTTACCATTACTGCCACAGCTTTCTAGATGGCCATGCCTTTGTGCCTTTCTAAGCTTCACCTGCCTCACCTAGATATTAAATGTAAATTAGAAAGCATTGTCATATGGAAACACTCAACCTAGCTTCAAAATGGCAAGGTGAGATTCCAAATACTGATGTTCATTTAGAGTGTAATACTCGTAGAATGAAGTATATACCTCGATAGCCGAGCACATTCCAAAACATTTTTCCTGAGAAACGCAATTTTCTTTAGCTAGCTCTTATAAGATCATTGAATATCCTCTCAAAGAATGCAAAAAAATATCTTTGAGTGTACTTAAAAGCATAGAACAATCTTTAAATATGCTTTTAATTGGGGAAATGAATAAAGAAAACACCCTTTAAAGAACAATCTATGGAATTTGCAATTCCCAAGAGGTAACAGCACATTGGGTGCTGCACCTGTGGCAAAGTTCCAGCAGCGTGGGCCACTTCATGGCGCCAGGCTTGGACTCTTTTGTAGCAGAAACGTCATCATTATGATTCATCAATAGACAGCTCACTCCATAAATATGCACATAAATTCAAAATCTTAGTGGCGGTATTATTATTCTAATGGAAATACTATACATCTTAAATCAGCAGAGGTACTGTATTTAATTCGAAAGTCAAGTTTCTATGATAATGCAGGACTCCCTTGAAGAATCTCGTTTTTTCTATGGCTCCTTCAACTCTGATAACAGACCTTATTTTATTATTATTATTATTATTATTTTGGTTACCTTTAGGGCCTTGGAAATCATCACTTACTTTGTTTTTGTTGGATAATGAAGATGGTATTGTAGAATGTATAGTAACCCATTCATTCATTCATTCATTCATTTATTCTTTCAGTAAGTATTTGAGTGCCTTCTCTGTGCCAGAAATTATACCAAGCCCTGGGAATCTAGCAGTGAACAAAACAAACAAAAAGTCTTGCCCTCATGGCACTTACACTGTAGTGGGGCTGAAGGTCAGAAAGTCAGGGTCAAAGGCTGGCTCTGCCATTAACCATATGGATCTCAGTTTCCTCGATGATAAAACCTTGAGGCTGGAGGAAGTTAGTAACCTAGGGCACCACACTAGAAGATGTTTGGAAATGTGTAGGGAGGCTTTTGTTAAAATAACTGGGGGATGCTGCTAGCATTTACCATCAGAGTCCAGG
>NW_006432447.1:11890131-11931990 GCF_000325575.1 Pteropus alecto | reverse complement strand
GCCTCTTACCAGGAAATAGTGTCCCACCCAAAATGCAAATGAAATTACCTTTGAAAAACCCCTGATGCTTTCTACACTTCCTTCCATTTCTAACACCATATAAATTTGGAAGAATTGGCTTCCATCTCTTCTTGGAAGAAAAACAAATAGGTGCTTGCTATCTCGGAGGACACATCTAAGGAAGAGGATTTCTGATAATTCTTCATTTCTCTTGGATCTTCTAACTGAAAGTATAAACTTAGAGTCTTGTGAAAATGGAAACACAAGCCAAAAACACATTTTCTCATTCCAAGAACAGATTATCATCAGAAAGGTGTCTGTTCTTTTCTCTCCAAAAGAAAGTACATTAAGAGTCTCTTACAACCTTGAGACAACTGCGAGCATCGTCTGTCAAAAGAGATACCCCACTCATACCACAGCCACAAGGAGCATAAATTACCTGGAATCTGAGTCCATTCTGCACAGAATTCTGTGGCTTAATTTACCAAATTGATCTTAGAACCACTCTCCAGCTCTTCCTGAACCACAGTAGATAACATCAGCGTTTTTTGGGTTTTGTTTTTTTTTTCTTTTAAGCATTAATCTATTTATGGTGCCTAATATCTACAAATGAGTTCTATGATGATTTAACGTGTTTCCCCTTTTTAAGCTGTTTTTCTTTGGAGATTTTGTTCACTTGCTTCAGGAGAAAAAATATTAAGTGAAATCAACTGAGAGGGAGGGCTGAAAATTTGAATTTCTAAGTAGGTCCCAGATAATGGTGATGCTGCAGTTGCGGCCCCTGAACCTCACTTTGAGAACCGCAAGTTTAAACAATTCCTTTTAAGAGCTTGACTTTCTGAGTCGAGCAAATGTCAAAATTATTCTGTAGCAGTAAAATGCAAAAAACCGATTCCAAAGTCTGATCCTATTTTTGATGTCTACCTTTGGTGCCAAACTTTGTCAAATATTGAAACTCATGGTTCTTATTCAGGATGGCTGATGGCAACTAATTACTAACATAGTGCCCTCCCTCCCCCGCCCCCCCAAAATTGCATCAGTGGTGTCTCTACTCAGTAGAGGAGCGTTTTAGGGGTAACAGTGAGAATTTCCTAAACTTCACAGTCTTTTAAAATAGCCCAATCAAATCTGGAAGCTTGGCACAATGGAATATGGCTGTTGAGATGCAGCTAATAATTAAAGCCAATACTTCCCCAAAACTGATCGAATTCTGGCTGGGTTTTTCACAGAGTCATGTTGCCCTTCAGGATATCATAAGCAAGATGTCACTGACCTTGGGCAATCTGAACCCCCTAAAGTCAAGATGTGCTTCAGCACAGATTTATAAGACTTGGTGCGAGGACTGAAGTAGAGTCCTAACTTGGCCACTTTCTGTCAGTAACAATGAGTCAGTGATTTGAACTCTCAAAAGATTCCTTATCTGCAAAATGGGGAGAGGAAGATCTGCTTCAAAGCGGATTGTGAGGACTTAATGGAATTAAGTACATAAAAGAACTCTGTAAATAGCGGAGTGCTACACAAGCCAAGCTTTTCAATCTTCAGAGAGATTATTAATTTGATAGTAAATCTTATATAATGGTAAGCTATAGAGAATAGTCATGTTCTGTTTATACCTGAAAATAAATGCAGTAGCCTAAATGGGTTGGAATTTTCTGAATTAAATTCTAACAAATATATAAAGATGAGTTTTTTTAAAATGTAGGCATACCTAAACAAGACATTCTATCTGATAAGCGATCCAAGTGGTTTTCAGGTCTCTGGTCGTTCGCATGTGTTTCTCTCATCTTTTACAAACACATATCCATAGCCTGCAGTATTTCTAAAATTCCGTGGGGTGGAGGTAGGTGACTCCTGCCAGTGTCATCTAAAGTGTATATGCTTGACACACAGTAACTGGGAAATGTATTTAAAGGACTCATTATCTAAATTTAAGACTTATTTATAGCTACAGTAACCAAAACAGTGTGGTATTGAAGACAGAATCAATATTTAGATCAATGGAACAAACTAGAAGGTGAATACACTAGAAGAAATAGACCTACATATGGTCAATTGATTTTCAAGAAAAGCAAAAATATGAATAATTTAATGGAGAGAGAATGTTTAAAAAAATGGTGCTAAAACAACTGGACCCATATAAAAAAAAAAAAACAGAAGAGAACAATCCAAAACCTTGATCTGTATGTAACACGCATGGTACATAAAAGTCAAGTCAATTGGGTCACAGGCTTACATGTAAATTTCAAAACTATAAAACCTCTAAAAGAAAATGTAGGAGTAAATATTTGTGTTCCATAAAGCAAAGATTTCTTAGATATAACACCAAAAATGTGAACCAAAGTCAATTGATTAAATTTAACTTCCTCAAACTAAGAAATTCTGCTCCTTTGAAAGGTACTGTTGAGAAAATTAAAAGACAAGACACAGACTTGGAGAAAATATTTGCAAATTGCATATCTGGTTAAGGATTTGTACCCAGGGCATATTTAAAAAAAAAAAAAAACAAAACCTCTCAAAAGTGAATAATAAGAAAACAACTCAATTTTTTAAAAAATTGGCAAAACATTTAAACAAACTTCACCAAAAGTGTATAAGTGGCATCTAAATACATGAAAAGATGCTTAACATCATTGTTCACTGGAGAAATACAAGTTAAAATCATAAGGAGAAACCATTATACACTTACTAGAAAGGTTAAAATTAAAAACAAAAAAGTCTCACAATACCAAGTGTTTGGAAGGACGTGAAGCTGCTAGAAC
The DNA here is from genome assembly GCF_000325575.1 of Pteropus alecto. NCBI lineage: Eukaryota > Metazoa > Chordata > Mammalia > Chiroptera > Pteropodidae > Pteropus > Pteropus alecto. The sequence goes on along the minus strand of NW_006432447.1, from coordinate 11,929,231 downwards.
TTTAACTCTTTGACAGTGGGAATGCAAAATGGTACAGCCAGGTGGCAAAGTGTTTTACCGTTTCTTACAAAGATAAACGTATACTTACCACACAACCCAGCAATTCCATTCTTAAGTACTTAACCTAGTGAATTAAAAAATTATGTTTACACAAAAGCATATTCATGAACGTCTAGAACAGTTTTATTCATATTTGCTCACAATGGAAAACTATCCAGGTGCCCCTCAACTGTGTTATTGCATGGTGGATAAACAAACTATGATACATCAATACAATGGAATTCTATTTAATGACAAGGAATAAAGTATTGAAATGCACACAACACAGATGAATCTCAAATACATTAAGGTAAACTAAAGTACCCAGACCCAATATTATATTATTCCATTTATACAACACTCTTGAAAAGGCAAAACTAGAGAGACAAATAATAGATCAGTAATTGTCTGCAAAGGGGCCACACAGGGGAATTTTTTTAATAACACAGTCTGGTACAGGTAGTTGTGGGCACTGTACCAGACTGAGAATTGCTATTACTATAGTAATGATATCCCTCCCCACCTTCCCATAACAGCTCGACGTAAATCATAGTTTTAGAATGAATTCATAGATGTTAGGTAATTATTGACCTTCACCCATCCAACCCAGGGCCTGAAGTGAGAACGAGGCTGTGCAAAGTCCAGCAAGCAGTGGCAGTGTCTCAGAAAGCATGCTTGAGCCCCGATGCAGAGCTGGGTTGAGACCACAGCTACTGAAGGCTTAGAATTCTGGAAAACAGTAGTCAGGTGACCCACCGGGGTAGATGCCACTTGGTCAGGTAGGTTTTAATGACACATAGGTGCTAAGAAATACGGAAGTGGTGAAAAAAATAATAATATCAATTATCACTGGTATTTATTGAGCACTCTTATCCCTCTGCTTTACACACATGATCTTATTTAATACTCATGGTTACTCTATGATACAGATGTGAGAATAATCTATGTCTCCTAAATAAGGAAAACAAGCCACAGAGAAGCCAAGAAGGTGTCTGCAAATCACACAGTTCATATATGGTGAGGCCAGTATTTGAGCCTGGGCTCTGAATCCAGTTCTGTTTACCAAGAGAGGAAAAATAAGAAAATCAGTTTTGTCTTTTTGCTTTTAAATTCTTTTAAAGTGTTCTTGGAAGTGTCCAAAAAGCCAGTGCAGCCAACTCTCATGGCTCCCAACCCTTATTATTAATGTCATATAGATACATATGTATACTTTTATTTAAAATAACTCCCTTGCCCTCCTCCTCTTTGTTCCTGTTTGTTTCCCTCCAAGCACCGGCCAAACAGTGTACCAGGCTGTGTAGCTAACACTTGCATAATAACTTAAGATCTCACAACCCCTCTATTTATCAGGCAACAATGTTACCAAAAATAACTGCACGCATAACTAAAGTGGGGGGGAAGCAAGAGATGGGGGAGAATCTGTCAATATGTTTAGAAATATACAATAAAGAGCCGCTGGAATGGTTTTAACTTTCCGAAGTCAGGTCGTGTGGGACATTTGGAATAAACAAGGTCCTAGTGGACCATTGTGCGGGAGGCTGCAGGACTTGGACTGAGGCCAAATGTAGGGAGATGGTGCAAGGTTTTGGTACTCCGTCACCAACATGACACTTTGCAGCAGTGGTTGTGTGTGTGTGTGTGTGTGTGTGTGTGTGTGTGTGTGTGTGTGTGTGTGTGAGAGAGAGAGAGAGAGAGAGAGAGAGAGAGAGAGAGAGAAAGAAAGAGGAGTGAATCACAATGTCGTGATGCACTTGCTGAAAGGATGCTGCAGGCACCCTTCCAAAGCCCAGGCCACATTCAGCTCAGAGCACTCAAAGGGCTCCTTCTTTTTCACACTGCTCTCACATTCCCAAGGTTGACACTGAGTGTCCCTCATAGGACTTCCCAGAGGATCCGCAAGGTTAGCATAAACGGGTACTGGTAACATGCTTCCACACACATTCCAAGGGGACAAGTGGCCAAGAAAAGTGGCAAAGGGCAGAGAGAGCAGCATTTGAGAAAATCCCCCTCATTCTCCAAGTTTGCACTGATGAACTAATGAACTACAAGAATATGCCATGCATGGCTTTTATACAGGCACTTCTGTCAAGATGCAGAACAGTGGGGCCTGCAGTGTGGCACTGCCTCTTCCAGGTACAGCTTCAATGATTTTTATCTCAGCTTGGAACACAAAGTGTGTTCTGATACTAATACTGATAAAAGCATAAAGGCTGGCGCCATCTGCCATGGCAACTATCAAGATGGCAGATGCTTTTCATCAGCTTTATCTGAACTTTGCATTAATGGGAATTCAGAGACTGTGGGTGCATTTTCAAAAAAAAAAAAAAAAGGACATTAAAATGATAGCACTCCTCTGAATAGAACCAATTCATCAAATATCAACCTATTCTCACTGCCTTTATCTCCCTTGTAAGAAAAATAAGGGAAAAAAATCTTGCTCTGCTTTTTGTTGTGCGTTTTTGGTTTTCCTGTAACTGTGCCACTTCAACTGTCTGTGGCTTTATCCAGACCTTTCCCATGGACGCTGACCCTGGGGAATTAGCTGTAGAGGGGACTGCTACCTCCAAGCAGTCTGGCCGCGGTCTCAGGAAATGGGATTTAAATGTGCAGTCTCTGAGGGCAGGGCAAGCAGCAAAATAGTGTGTGAGTGTTCAGAGCATACCACATGTAGGAATAGAGGCATTTTTCAAATTTAAAAAAAAAAAAAAAAGGAGAGAAAAAAATAAATCATGTTCTAATAGGACTGCCTTAAACTGATATCTGTGTGTATATATTTTTTTTGAAGTTTACTGTATATAGCAAGTATACATCTCTCTGTCAATCATTAACCACAGTAGAACAGGACAATCCACCATGTTCCAAAAAGTTGCTAATTACATTCAGCCCATGTGCTTAGTTATGTCGTCCAGGAAAGCATACAGAATGTTTAAATACATGATGGTAATAGCAGGCTGTGTACACGATACTATTCTGCTTCTTTGGTTTATTATTGCATTATTTTTCCATAGAGTATTTTCCCTCCTTTGGGGCTTGTTAATTAAGTGTATTTTTATCTATCTATAAATGTATTTATTTGAGAAAATTTATTCAGGTTTTTCTTATAAGTAATATATGGGACTTCAAATATGAGTAGATATATTTTATACTATTTCTGTGTTTTTTAATTTCTGTTTTATGTATACATATATATACAGTCATACACGCAAATAAAGCATAGAAATAAATGTTTAAAGCATAGAAGTATATGTGTATAAACATAAATAAATATACACACTTGACCATATATGTATACATATTCTCACAAATAGCTTAGTAATAAACAGGAACATGTAAATTAGAAAAGAACAGACACATAATACACATACAAACAATTAAAGTCAAAAAACCTTTATAACTGCACAAATGAATACCAGGAATTATTGAGAGCCCTTTGAAAAGATTTTTTTTCACCCTGAGGAGAAAAAAAGAGGAAAATCAAAACCAGGGATGATGAATAGAAAAAAGGAAAAGAGCGGCACCATGGAGGCCATGAGCTCTTCTGTGAAATTTGAGCTGGACCACTGACCTCTATCTGGCTCAGAAAGATATTGCAGAGAGCATGTCAAACCTGCCCCGCTGGGTAGAGTAATCCAACTTCAGCTAGTCACACAAAGAGAGCTCTGCGGGGACACTTGTTTTCCTCGTGATCAGGTAGACGGTGGGTTTTTCCCCCAAGACGATCACAGGAATATTTTTCTCCAGTAATTTCTCTGTTCAAAGATTCACTCTCAGATATATTTCCAATTTTTCGTTAGTGAAAAGGAAGGAACGGAAGGAAGGATGGAAGGAAAAAAGGAAGGAAGGAAGGAAGGAAGGAAGAAAGGAAGGAAGGAAGGAAGGAAGGAAGGAAGGATGGAGAAGGAGGAATTTACATAAGAATACAATCGTTTGTTGGCATGCTCTTCATTGAATCTCACACAGCATTAGAAGGTGAAACTCTACGCTCCATGAAGACACAAGAAGTAGAGTTTTGCTTAATTTTTAGTCTACCCATTTGTCTACTTTTCAAACAAAAAGGAGAAAGTGGGATATATTTTAAGAAACAATTCCATTTCAAACACCTTCTTATTCTCATCATTGTCTCATTTAATAATTTATAGCTTCCCTTGGGCTGAAAAGTTACCCTCAATTCTTTCCATAGATTTTCAGGCATTGTTTTCTAAGCAAAAAAAAAAAAAAAAAAAGGCCCAAATCCACATTGTGCATAAGAAAAAACAAGTTTGAATGGATCTTTTTTATTCTAATAAATGACTAAATAACCACTTAGTCCTAACAACCCAAAAAAGTACTAAAGTAACAAGTTTATATTTATAAAAGGGACCAAAAGAGATAAAGTCATATAAAATGAAATGCTATTACACACTGGGAGCAAACCTCTAGCAATAAGACATAAATACAAATCTTATCAGAGATAGATGACTAAAAAAAGGCAAGCTGAAAAGATGAGTAATAACAGGTACAATGATAATAAATGTCTTAAGTATTGAAGAACAGGGTTCAAATGCTAACTTTGACACTATCTTTGTATTCTTGTGCATATTCCTTATTTTCTCTGATCTTTCAGGTCTCTTAAAATCAGGGTTGGATTTTAGTCTTTCTTGGACTTTAATAAAATATGAAAAATTAATGTAAGGTCCAATGTGGCAGTGGCAACCTTTTGTTTTATCCTGTAAGAACAATAAAACATAGTCATGTTTATAGCCAACATTTCATAAAAGACAGGAAATTGTAAACCCTTAAATAAAAAAGACATAATAGTAAATAAAGAACAGCCTGTTAATTTGAAGAAACTTAGTTTTAGGGAAACCTCATGACATTACCATTATTTTTCTCTTTGCACCATAGACCAGAGAAAACTTTGTCCTAGGCTGGTCCCCACTGACACACGGGCATTTGAGAATCGCCGGAAGTCATGTTCCTTTCTAGTGAGAATAACTCCGATGATTCTAAATCTTGATGTCCTCTCTAAACTCATATCTCCAAATTGAAAAACCATCCAATCAACTTGATCACTAAAGCTTCACTGATGATCGGTGATATCTACATTATACTCCCTCAAAAGGCAGCCTTGAGAGGGAAACCAATAAAAAGAACTTTTTCATTTGTATAATAAACATATCTCTGAAAAGTTTTATATAAACTCATTGTTGGCATACCAATCGTACTTTAAAGGCACCACAGGATTTTTTTTTTTTCTTGAAATTGATCATAAAGGAAACTTTTCTTTAAAAAGGAAGAATTATATTTATAAAGTAAATAGTGACATAATCTGTATTCTGTATAAATCTGCATTTTTACATATTAAGGTTACCTAAGTAAGGTCTACACGTATTATAAAAGATAATCTGATAAAGGCCAGTGCAGTATTATAAATTTGTTTACCCTGAGGGTCTAATTATTTTTCCCATGAACAGATACCACTACTATAAATCTCCTCAAAATACGAATAATATAAGTATTCCAAAGTATTGGAAAAAGCAAAGGACTCAGAACAATAAGTAAAATAATAGCTAATATGCATTGAGTGTATATTTTGTGTCAGGTGCTTTATATATATCATCTCATTCAGTACTCAAAATATTCCTATGAAATAGATTCTGTTATTATCCTCATTTTACAGATGATGAAATTGAAGCACAGAGAGGGCTAGCTTAAGTTTAGGCATCTCAGAAGTGGTGGAGCCAGACCTGAAAACCAGAGTCTGCCTCCAGAGGGGCACTCTTAGCCACTCTGCTCTCCAGTTGGGGCGTGCTCTCCACATGTAACCACCTGGAGGGGTGGCTACGTATGGATCAGTGGTGGAATTTTCCCCCGGAAGTGATTTAATGCAGGTACCGTCACTATTAACTGCCAGCCTCCACAGAGCAGTGAAGAGGGCAATGTAATCACATGTACCTGCAATCTGTTGAATTATGTTAGTGGTTCTCAAACTCTAGCACATAAAAATAACCTGAGATGCTTGCAAAAAAATGCAAATATCCAGGCTCCATTACCAAAATTTGGGATTTACTCTGGCTTAAGTGAATGGAAATGGTATGTGTCAAGTCCATGAGTCAGTAAAGGCTTATGTTTGGTTCTTAGGTCTCTGTTTCCCTCCGTGGTGATAAATGGCATTCCAGAATGGTAGTCTCCTTTAGCTGAGCCCCATTGAACTAACTAATTCATTGAACTAACTAATTCTTAAACACAGCCCTGAGTTATTTTAATGTAGATGTTCTTTTGATTTCACTTAGAGACAACCTGAATTAGATGTCTAAGTTTCCTTCTAGCTCTAGCTCTTTGAATTTATCCTTATAAGTAATGTCTCAACCTTATATTCTCTGTAATTACCATAATAGCGGGGTTTGCTTACATTCTATAAATAGAGTGCTCTGTGTGCAACAACAATAAGAAGATATAACTACCCTTTGTCTCTCTCATTCATATATGTATTGCTCAAGCAAATGTGCCAATTAGCAAACCAAGTGCTGAGGATTTAACAATGAATGAAACAGATATCATTCTTACCCATATGAACCTGACAGTCTAAAGGGAAAGACTTGAATTAAAGAGTTGTTAAACAAATGATAAGGGTTATAAAGAGGAAATAAAGGTTGCAAAGGAGCACATAATAGGGAGACAGATCTATATTAGTCAGGTTAAGTTAGAACATGCTGCAGTAACAAAGTCAGCACCAAAACTCAACATAACAAAGATTCTTTTTCTCGCCAATGCTACATATTCAACATAGGGCGCTGCACTCCACATGGTGATACAGAGATGACAGTAGAAGGAGATTCTACCATCTGGGATGTTACTTGTCACCACAGAAGGGAAGGGAGGGGGAGAATCAGACATGAGCTTTCATTGCTCATAAAATTTTCATGTGCCTTTTCTGCACTCCATTTATTGATCAGAAGTAGTCACATGACTCTGCCTCACTGTAAGGGGGTTAGGAAATATAGGGGAGAACTGGAATGTTTGGCAAGCACTATTGTGAGTCTCTGCCCAATAGTCTAGTCTGGCTCAGAGGAGTCAAAGAAGTTTCCTCTGAAGAAGGGAAGTTTAAACTAAGATTTGAAGGTTATATGAAGGGAATATTGGCAATGGCAGACGAGAGGGTTAGAGAAAACATGCTTTAGGCAGAGAGGACCATACAGGTGACATTCCAAAGGCAAGAGAAGGCACACCAAGTTTGAGGAGCTGAAAGCTAGATGGTAAAGATTAAAGCAAAGACTAAACAGGGCATGAAATATATTACTTTATCCTAAGGGAGAAAGTCATTTGAAGGGCTTCTAATTTGAAATTCACCTGTTTAAATAATAATTTTAGATAATCAAGTCATGGATTTTATTTGGTGGTGATCTCTTAAAGTAACTATAAATGGTGTATATCTTTAAAAGCAGTTTAGACGGACACTATTATAAGATGTTCCTGGAAGTGAAATATGACTCCTTATTCATAATTTCCTACTGGGATTAACCAAGTGATAATCTGTTAATTACCAAATACTAACCCCTAAAACTATTTTTTTCCCATCTTGGCTGCTCACTGGAATTCCTGGGGAAGCCTGTAAGAATCCCAATGCCCAATTAAAGCAGAGTTTCTGAGAGTGGAACCCAGGCATCAACAGTTTTAAAACTCCCCAGGTGATTCCAATGTGCAGCCAAGGTTGAAAATGACAGTGCTACGAGCTTTTAGGAACAGTGATTCTCAGTGGGACACTGAAGTGTGGGAACAGATATGGGAGTACCAGGGGACTTTCAGGAACTACCTCTCATGCGGATTCTCTTATGCCTCTCCCCTTTGAGAAGGGAGTGCCCACTGGGAATAAGCACGGTATAGGGAGAAGGCATTGTTTTAAATGGGATTATATTCTATATCTCAGATACACTGGAGGTATAAAATAGTTTGGAACAACTGGTCTACAGTAACTCTGTCAAACAGAACTTTCTGTGATGACAGAAATGTTCTATAATTCACATTCTCCAATATAGTCACCACCGTCCACATGGGACCACTGAGCACTTAAAATGTGACTGATGTGACTCAGGAATTAATTTTTAAATTTTATTTCATTTTAATTAATTTCAGTTAAAATAATAATAACCAAACGTGCCTAGCAGCTACCAGATCCCATAGCATGGATCCAGATCCTTAAGCTAAAATGGTTGTCTTGATGACACCTCACAAACACTGCACATTCATGTGTCTATTGCTTAAGAATATTACATGCAGGATCCATCATTTTTCTATTAAAAATTCCATCTTTCAGTCAAAGTGTGTGAGTATACATATATGTTAAGTTCCCTTCCCGGTATAAACAAACAATTACTTCCCACTTGACAGTCTCATGATAATAAGGTCTCCAGAAGTTTCAAGGTCATCTAGTCTAAAACTATGAACCCAAATATCTAAGGGAGCCAGGCAGGCAAAATAAATGAATGAAGCATATCATTTGCACATTAAACCCATAGAAACAGTGTTGCTTTCTAATCACCACCAACAACAAACACTCTCTCTGCCATTCATCTTTTAATCCAGGCCTTTCTGTCTAGCTGTCCTGTTCTCATCCCCTCTTCTAGCCTAATGTTTCCTCGTATAGCCTTAGCCCCTCATATCCAGAATACAAAAGAAGAGAAAACTTTGATGAAAGTCAGGGACCTTGAGGTGAGAGTGGCTGGTATTTGACTAAGGTCAGAAACAGAGAAGTGGGTTAGAATTTTAAGGCTGAGACATTTGAGGTCAGCAAATCTAAGGACCTTGGAAAAGCCATCTAACTTCATCATATTCCAGTTTTCTCATCTATAAAATGAGACTATTTGTCTCTTCATCATAATTATTAGAATTCCAAATAACTCTACAAGTTTCCTTTCCATTGGACTCTTACCTAAGCTTCATACAATGAGCCAATAAAATCAGATCTGTGGACATGCTGTGCAAAGTATAAATTTCTATACTAATATTTAGTGTTGTAGTCACTGCTAATCTAAAACACCACACGCAAAGCCATGGCACATTCCTAATTAAATTAATAAATAATTTCAGAATATTTGTAATTATAACTCGAATGTTCCAAAGTCTGCCAGCTTGGAGCTATCACATAAGTTTCTTGCATCAGTTAGGAATTATTTTTATCTGCTAATAACAGAAAGTAGGTATAACAGTGACTCCAATAAGAGAAAAGATAATTATTTGTTCATAAATATGAAATCCATAGTTCATGATTGGTATGGAGGCCACCAACATATTGTTAGTTCAGTCAACAACTGAATAATCACCAAAAGCAAATTTGGATTTTCCATCGTAGAAAGCAAAAACTGTTTGGGATTTTTAGATGGCAATTTTTCTAATTTCTAAGAAGTCAGAAGATCCTGCTTCTGCCTGGCATGCCATTATGGGAACTTCTGCTTTCTGGACACAGTTCTCCAAAATGGTGCCTAAGAGTAACAGAAAGATTATACCAAATCCTATAAACAGTATAACCATAATCCAACCATTTATGTACCATCTACCATCGCTGTGTGTAAATTTTTAATAATATTTCTAGTTGCCTAATGATAAGCTTTTGGAAGTGGAAATGGAGACTCTGGACACATATTAGCAAAATGCCCTTCCGAAAAGCTGGAACCGCTTTCATTACCACTAGCAGGGGATGAGAGCTTTTCTCACCACAAAATCACCAGAGCTGTAAACACTCTGCTTTTTCCCCCAACGGTAGGGAGTGAAGGGGAGAAAAGGGATATATAAATGGTATCAAAATGTTGTTTTATTTTTCACCCTTTAAATCATGACAGGGCAGCTATGAAATGCAGTTCAACAAGTGTGATCACATTACAATGGAAGTTCTTGGAGGAACAGCTCCATTTGGGATGCCATAAAAGCAACCCTATAAAATGGCTGTCATCAATGAGACAAGAATATCATTGAAATCAAGGTTCACCGAAAGACAACTTGAACTGTATAAAGAGGTTCTCAAATATGTGTGTTTTCAAAAATCTTGCACAGGTCATTTTGATACCCCCAATCCTTTTTACAGTAAGTGTGCATGCACACACACACACACACACACACACACACACACACAATCCCTTAAGAATCATTGGATAAAAGCTTAAGTTGTTTCTGTCCAGATATTTCTAGTAGTTTAAAATTTACTAAAAATAAAACAAACAAACAAAAACAATGTACTAAATAAGTTATTATAAGCCATTAGAATTTATCTGATTTCAGAGATCGAATTGGCAGATTAGTTAACTATAATTGGTAACACCGCTCCAAATTCCCAGTTGCTTTGGCACTTTTGAAACAAATATGCACATCTAAAATGAATACAACTATTTTCAACATGAAGGCATGGTTTTAAACATATATTTCTATTTTACCATTATTACATGAATATATTCTAGAGAAGTATAGAATTGACAGAATGGTTTGTGATTGGGAGAAGTTATTTAATCAAAAAAAAATTAAGAGAAGTCGAACTTTAATTAGTAATTTAAAGAAATAGAGAAATGAGATTAGGAAGATGTTGAGAAGATGTTAAAACATATATTTGGGATGACTGGGGAAGGGGAGAAGGAGAAAAATAAGTACAGGACCAAATCTAGCAGAGATAGGCAGGTGACAGGAAGGCAAAGAAATGGCACAGGATCACTTCAAACAGGCAAATTCAGTTCAAGTTGCTGGAGGACTTCAAGCAACTGAGGAAGATTTATTTGATTAGAGCCATGAAGAGCTAAGAGAGGATTAAATCACTGAATACCATGATCCCAGTGCCAGGCATGAGAAATTATTTTGGCAGCCATGTACAGAATAATTTGGAGTGGATTGTGTTAAGGAAGAAGAATGTTTGGGTAATCCAAGAACTAAACCAGAAACTGGGCACAGCAGAGATATAGGGAAGAACTCATATACTCAAGGTGCATCAGAAAAGGGCACAGAAAATATCACAACAGCTCAAAGAATAGGTCCACTGGAGGCAGTGTTCATTTCTGGCAATGGCATCAACATGGCAGTGGCCTTCTTTGGGCATGACTATTTTTTCCTTTGCATTCAGAAAGCTTTAGCCATTCACTTTTAACTTCATTCATAAGTTCATTAGGGTTCTCTTATATATGAATGTCTCCAAACACTTCTTGAGCCTATTTATATCTTCAGCAGCCATGGTTTCTTAGTGTAAGCAGTTGCCTTATATAGGTGACTATTTGTGAACAAGGACAGGTAGAAAGGTACTGAAGATTGTCTTGGTTTGGGGCTTAATGGGTCACTGGATCATAAAGACAGTGTAGGAAGAAAAAGCAGTAGGGGAAAATTCCAGCAGCTGAAGAATAGGAAATGGGATCGTGGCTGCACAACCATAGAATACAAGTCAACAACAATTACTGCCTTAGAATGGAGGGGGCTGGAGGAGAGTCTCCATCTGGAATGCAGTGAGAGCAGTCCTACAAGACGGATCGCATTAATATAAAAAGAATATTATTGAAATCAAGAAGGTACAACAGAGGGCAACCAGAATGATACAAGGACTCAAGGATCTTAATTATTTACAAAGGTTGAAAACATAGTTGCTCTACTTATCTCTGTAAAAAAATAGAAAATGTAAAGGGAATTTACTAAGAATGTCCTCAATTCCAAGGTAGCAGAATAGTGGGAGATTTGCAAAGACTAAATGCCAAAGAGAGATAAAAGAAGGGGCATGTACTTAATCCCAGAAAGAACACAGCATTAAATAAGTCTTAGTGGGATTTCTTTACAAAGACGGGGTAAATTTATAGTGAAACTATAATGCAGGTTCAGATTGCTAATATATGTGTACTGTACATATGCATATATGTATTTATACAAATACTATATATTTTAAGGAGATAAGCATTACAAAGGAAAGTAATTATGGGGTGGTACAACTGCAGACTCAATTAGTCTTACAGAGATTTCCTGTTCTAAAATTTCCTGTGTTCCATAGTCCTTCCATGTAATTTTCAATGTTTTGAGTGCCCATTGGCAATACGGGCTAAACACGAAAATGATTAAGAATGATACCCAAGTGAAACTTACAGGAAAATAAATCTGATCTTGAGCTGTCAAAACACCACTTAAAATACGGCATATTGACAATCAGTCAAACTAAGGAACCTCTGAAGAATGCCTTCTGAGGAAGAAACCAAAGAAGCCCTGAAAATCCATTTTACCCTGCCCACCACGTACCAAACCCACATCAAACTCACAATGAACTTTGATATTTTCAACCTATGTTTTGACCTAATTGTTACATAAACGAATATATTAAATTCCTATCGTACACTCTGCGATCTATTTTGCAACATGAAATAAAATGAAAATATAAGGCCTGGCGGTCCCTGTTTCCAACAAGTCAGTACTAAGCTTTTCTTCCTTACAGTTGTATCTCCAGGACCGAGCACTGTGCATAGCACTTAGTAAGTGTTCAATAAATCAGTAATAAGGCAACAATATCGGCTATTGTTTATAGAGAACGTACTAAGGTCTAGGCTTTGGGTATATGTTCTCACATTTAATCTTCACGAAGATCCTGTGAAGTCGGTACTTTCATCCCTATTTAATGGAGGCACAGAGAGGCTAAGTTCATCATCGAAGGGCACACAACCTGTAAATTGCAGAGACAGAACATAAACCCAGACCTATGTGACTCCCTCTAAGCCATGATATGTCCTACCATCTAATTGCATAAACAAGATAAATGCATGTGACACAACAGTAAGTGATGCAAAATGCAAAATACTTAAAAGCTAGGAAATATGGTCCAGAGTCCACATATTAGAGAGATTCAGGGCACATGAAGCCGGGACTGGTCACGAACTTCTTAGAAATGGGACCAGGAAATGGGCCTTGAACAACAAAAGAATCAGAGGAAAAGGTCACCCCAAACCAGCTGTGTGGTTAACTAGTGGAAAAGGTTACAGGTTGCCAAATCTGGCCGGGAAAGTCTGATTTAGAATTAAAAAGAGCCACTGGTACAGGAAATTAGTATGTATATTTCCTTCATGATAATCCCTTTGTTATGAGAAGGGGGAAAATGTTTAAAAATACTGACCTGGCTTCTTAGACTTTTGGAGGGAAAGTTGGTATAACTCACGATAAGGAGAAGGTAAAATTTTACACTACTCCCTTCCACTTCTGCCTAAGATTTCAGCTGACTCACGTTAAAGGAGAGGTAATTTAAAAATTTATAACAGTGTTTTGTGCTGCTAGAGCTATGCTGTTCAGGGTAACAGCCATGAGCCATGTATGGCTATGGAGCATCTGAAATGCAGCTGGACCAAAATGAGATGTTCTGCAAGTATAAAATACATATCATTTTGAAGACTTAATGAAAAAAGAAGAGATGTAAAATATCCCATTATTTTTATATTGGTTACATATTTATAATATTTTGCAATATATCATCATTAATTTCAGTTCTTTTTCTTTTTAATGTGGCTACTAGACAATTTTAAATTACATATGTGGCTCACATGATATTTTTATTGGTCATGTAAATAACAGTTTGCTAGGGATGACATAAAGTAGGACAGACTGGGTGGCTTAAACAGCAAAACTTTCTATTCTCACAAATCTAGAGGCTGGAAGTTCAAGATCAAGGTGTTGGCAGGGTTAGTTTCCTCTGAGACCTCTTTTTTTTGGCAAGTAAATGGCTGTCTTCTCTCAGTGTCCTCACATGGTTTTCTGTGTGTATGTGTCTTTATCCCAACCTTCTCTTTTTATAAGGACACCATCTGGATTAAGACCCACCCTAATGACCTCATTTAACCTCAACTACCTTTTTAAAGACCTGACATCTAAATACGGTCACATTCCCAAGTACTGGGGGTTAGGATTTCAACGTTTAAATTTTGGAGAGACATAATTCAGCCTATAACAAGTCAATACACTAAAAGGAGGAGGGCTGAAGATGTTCTTTCGTTGAGCATGATACTTTCTGAAGTGTTTTTAATGTGGTTTAATATGGATCTGAAGCAAAAATCAGAAAGGAGCAGAAGTCTTTATTAGGCTAAACAAAATGGGAAGAGCAAAGCAGAGAAAGGAGAAAAGAAAGACTGACAAACACAAATGAGTACAGGAATGGAGAAGGAGGGGGAGAAAAGGCCAATAATTTCACTGAAGAGCATATATATAGAATATATATATAAAATAAAGGAAGTTGCCTGTGATAAAATTTGTGTGGCAAAAATTCCAAGAGAATTTTAAGAACAGGAACGTCATCTAATACTTAATGTGTCCGATTTGCCGGGACTGCTGCAAGGAAGCCTTTTTGTCACCAGCAGAACTACAGCAACTGTCCTAGCGCTGTCACAGCAAAACACTCAACTGCTTCAGGCAAGTATTTGCCTTGAAAAACCAAATCAGAAGGGACACTGTGCAACAGAATTAAAAGACCGACCACAAAAGGCAAGATGTGAAGGAAGTCAGGAATCTCGTTAGTAAAAGAAATTGGAGAAGTTGATGACTAGAAGAGAGGTGAGTCCAATGAGATGCTCCATAGATGTTCACTTGAAGCTTGCGAGCGGAGTGAGTCCATGGTCTCCCAACATGTGTGGGATGAGGGCCTGAACCATTTTATTTAACTATTCAGTGAAGTGTGAGGTCATAAGCCTGAAGTACTTGGGAATGCCCTGATGCCTGAATTTTGAGTCCTAAATGGATTAAATTACCACAAGATTGTAGATGGTTTTCCACATCACCTCATTTATTTACATCATTTCATCTGATCTTCAAAATAAATACGTGAAGTAGACAACTACACTGTACTACTTACCATTCCCATTTTATGGATGAGAAAACTGAGCTTCAGAGGATTTACATGATTTGGGAACAAAATACCAGACATATTCAGTGCTATTTCAGCTTTCCCACAGCCTTCTACCATCCTCACCCAAAACAACCACCACCACCACCACCAACAACAACAACAACAACACAACACAATACAATACAACACAACACACACACACACACACACACACTCACACTCACACACACGCAAACACCTTACATGTATGGACTAGACTCCCAATGCTCAGTTTTATGTTAGACTCTCTCAGTATTCATTATTTCCCTTTGTAAATTATTGTATTATCTAATTCTAAACACTTCTTGTGGAGCAACAAAATGCATACCAGGACACTGTCCAGGAAATTCACGTCAAATTGAAAAATATGTTTTTAAAAATATCAGCGACATATGTCTTATGGGTATTTTAACAGAGCTACGGCCCAAATTGGGTGGACTGTCTCAGCATCTCAGACCTGTAATCTTTTTTTATAATGATTTTTGCCCAGGGCGAAGATTTGAAGAGAGAAGATTGATTAGTCTAAAGTGTGTCAAGAAGGAGAGAACATGTCTTAAATTTTTTCTTCCTCTATCAGCATGAAAAAAAAAAAATCATGAAATGGGGAAAAGGACCTTTCATTCAGTGACAGGAAAAAAAACTATAATAGATATAGCTCTTGTTTTTTATTTGATATACACCACTTTCCTTCCAATGTGAATTACCCATAAATCCCTTCTCTGATCCAAGGAATGGCACTGCAAATCGTATGTGGATGTGATGTAGGAAAACAAATTTGTCTCAACGTCTTCCTATGAGTGGTTGTTTGATTTTCTTGGTTTAGCTTGTTTATTTTCTTTAATTTGTGACTTACATATGGTCACAAAGGTAGTGTGCTAACACTATTTCAGAGCAATCATAACAACAAAAAAACACATAAAGTATCTATACACATCTTTTTTTCATTGGTTAGTTAGCCAATTGTTCAGTGATTTGGTTGAAGAGACATGCTCTAGGAAAAGTCTAAGAGTTAACATGTTTCATTCTGGACCAAAGGCGGTTTCCACAGGTCTCCAGAAGAAAAATATGGGACACTTCTGAAGATTCCCAAAGTCACTGCATTCTAGTTCTTGCTACACAAAGCGTGATCCTCAGACCAGCAACATGAGCACCACAGCTTGTTAGAATTGTACATTCTCAGGAACCATGTGAGACCTATTGATTCGGAATTAGTGCTTTAAAACATCCCCAGCTGATCCCTATACACTTGAACCTTTAAGAAGAATTGTTCTAGATAATTCTCACTTACAGCACCCAAATCCCACCAGAGCAGAATTTTATGCCACAGCACTCCAGTGGGCTGCAAATCATAGACTGCTATAAGAACTTCAGGACCCAGTTAGCAAACATCTATGACCCACCACAAAGCTGGGTGGAAACATGGCAGTCTGAAATATAGCATGTATTCCTACTTAAGTGATGGTTGAAATTCCACAGCAGGCTCTCAAACTATTTTTCAGGGATAGTCCCCACATAACTACATGGATTGCCTGGAATTGCAGTCCAACGCTGAAGGAGAGCTCTATGGCCATTATTAACGCTGAAGGAGAGCTCTATCTGGCCATTATTGCTTCAGTGGGGAGAAGTGTAAGAAAGGATGTGGAAGTCTCAGAATAGGGATGGGAGTGAGAAGATTAGTAGAAAGGGAGTGAGAAAGAAAGCAGCTTAGGTGTCCTGGGCAGTCAAGGATGGGTCACATCACCCTTTAGAAAAAGGAGACAGGGTGAAAGCAAGAGAGGGTAAAGACACTTCTGAGGCTAACTGAATCACACAGTATGGGACCATTACATGGGATGGGACACCCCTCACCCCATGTCTGAATGACATCATACCCTGCAAAATGACCAGCTTTCTCGGATCTCCTAGAGAATTGCCGCCAGCCCGCCCTGCAAAATCCTACTGTTTCCTGCCAGTTTTTAAGGCCAAAGGACTTTCCCTCAGGCCATGAGTCCCATCAACATTTTACATGCCAATTCCAAAGTGGCAACTGTGGGAGGAAAAGAGCCAATTGCCTGGTATACTTAAAAAAAATAATAATAATCTAAAGGTCTTTAACCTGTTAACGATGCACTGACAAACCCTGCCGTTTGTTGTTATTGGAAGAAATGATGCTGGGACCAGAACAGAGACTGCAGATTGATTGATTTTTTTAATTTAATATTTGTTCATGGGGAGGCTGGCTCCTTTATTGTGGTGGCACCTGCTAGTGCTATTATAGTTACAAGGCCTGTTGGAGAGGCTTTATGGTGAAGGCTTATTTCTATTATAAATACCAGTTGGGGCGGGTGGTTAATATTCCAACAGTTTTCTGTTATACTGGGCTCAATCAAGTCTGGCCCATATCGTTAAATCATACTTATCTTTGCTCATGCACTTTTGTGCACGTGCATACACATGTGTGTGCACATACACACAAATAAATACATGTCGTGCCAAAAATCAACATCATTAATTATTGTGGAGGAAATACTAACAAAGTCAATCCTTAAATTAATCACTAACTTCAGATGGAGAATATGTACAAACAAGTGGCTTAAAGTTCATGTTTTGAACCCAACTTAGTTATAAAAGCTGAATTACTAAAACTATATAATAAAAATATATACATTTGATTGCTAAAACTATTTATCTCAAACAAGTAACTCAGCACATAGATTTCCATTTATTCAAAGACATTAAAAGAATATTATTACACAGTTCATTTTCCTCTCAGTCAAGAAACATAATAAATGCTTAACAATCATGCCATTTATATCCCAACTTTACAAACTCGAGTACATACTGTAAAATATTTATATATACTACTTGATAGCAAGGTAGATTCTATTCCCCTATACCAATGCTTCAAAATGGGCTTTGCCTTTGGAAAGTGAGGTTTCCACTCTGCACTGAGCAGTCTAGTGGTTGGGAGCACAGGAATGAAGTGAGATACACTCAGATTTGAGTCCCTTTCCTCATCTCAGCCTCTCTCCAGCTGTGTGACCAAAACCTGGTTAATTAACTTCTCTATTTTTCGTATTTTCTCAAGTTAAACAAGAATAATAATAGCATCTACCTTGAAACAAGGGTGGAGTGCTATTTATTTATTGTATTTATCTAATACTTATACAGGACTTACCATGTGCCAGGCAATGTACTAAGTGCTCTACAAATATTAAACCATTTAATCATCATAACTTCCCTATGAGTTAGGTTCTGTTATCCTTATATATTTTACAAATAAGAAAACAGGCACAGAGAGGTGAAGTAATTTGACCAAGGTCACACAGCAGTGCTGGGTTATAAACTCAGGCAGTTTGGTTCCAGGGCCCACACAAGAATACTTGGGAATAAAAAAATAATAGTTGAAATTTAAAAAATATATATGTATTGAAAAGTTTGAAATATATAGTTGAGGCAACATTTTAGGAAGGAGAAAATACATATAAAGCATTCAAAAAAAGATATATGAAACCCAGGAAGTTCAACATCCAACTAAGTTTTAGAAAATGAGAAGAGAAAAGAGAGAGAGGAAGAAATTATTTTTTAAAATTTATAAAATATAAATTTCCAGATTGAAAGGGTCTATAGAGTACCTAGCACAATGAATGAAAAATAATAATTATTAAGTGCCATGGACTAAATATTCCTGTCCTCCCAAAATTCATATGCTAAAACCTATTTCCCCAATGTGATAGTATTTGGAGGTGGGGCCTATGGGAGGTAATTAAGTTCTGAGAGCAGAATTCTAATGAAAGGTATTAGTGCTCTTATAAAATAAAATTCAGAGAGATCTCTCACCCATTCGCAGTGAGAAGGTGGCCATCTGTCTATGAACCAGAAAGCAGGCTCTCACCAGACACGTAATCTGTTGGAGCCTTGATCTTGAACTCCTTAGCTTCCAAAGCTGTGAGAAACAAATTTCTGTTGTTTATAAGTACCCAGTCTACGGTATTTTGTTATAGCAACCCAAATGGACTAAGAAATCAAACCACATTGAAATTTCAAGATAGCATATATAAACAGGCCTTAAAAACTTTCTGAAGAGAAATAAAACATGTTCTATTTAAAGAAGTGGCAAAATAGTGGCATCATATTTCTTTAACAGCAGCTTTGAAAACTGAAAGACAATAAAACAATGATGTCAAAAATCTCAAAATAAAAAATGAGTTCCATACTAGAATTCTATACCCAGCCAAACTACTGGTCAAGTGTGAGATAGAATAAAGACATTAGAAGATACACATGATCTCAGAAACTTTACCTCCCATGCAACTTTTCTCAAGAAGCTCTTGAGAATATCACTCATCAAAGGAAGGAAATAAAACAAAAAGGAAAACACGGGAACCAGGAAACTGACCATCTCAAAAATTATGGTGAAAGAAGGTCCCAAATAATAGCTCTGGCCTAGAGAGCAACCTATCCATATGTGGAAAGGAGAATTGAGGATTCTAGTCTTTCAGAAGAACAAAAAATAAAGTAAATGGAGTAATGGAGTAACCGGTAGATTACATAAGGTATTTGATTGATCAGAGTGTTATAGTTTTTAGAGTCTGAAGAAAGAATTAGTGATCATTACATAGAAAGCTAAGCTTTTAAAATATGAAGCAATTATAAAACTATGAAAAATCAAAAGTGCCATAAAAATTTCAGCTGTAAATAATATTTATAGGGCTATAATAAAGCAAACACTGAAAATAAATTTTTCAAAAGCTTTGAAAAACTATAATGAAAGGATGGGGAGGTGAGGGAGGTGCCACTGGAAAGCTAAACTCATCTTCCAAGGTAGGAAGTCAATAAATAATATTTAAAATGGAAAATTCAAGAAATTGGAATATAAGCTCATTAGTTTAAAATATAAAGATAAACAGAAGAAACAGCCAAAATAGCTTAAAGTCTTTGTCTTGGGGGAGGAAAACTTCAAAGATAGGAGAGAGGGTGGAGCAGGAAAATAGTATATTATTATAAACCTTATAGTACAATTTGACTTTTGTTTTCTCTTTTCCCCCTTCTTTCAATTTGTTATACTATGTGCAAGCATCATTCTGAAAATAAAAATTAAACATAAAAGCCTTGAACAGGATTTGGCACATAGTATGTGTTCAATGAATATTTGATGTTGATGTTTATGCTGCTATGATCTTTGTTAAAGCTGAAACACTAAAAGGAGAATCAATCCATATTCTGCACAACAGCCTGAGGTAAGTTATTTCATACCTCTCTATTTCTCCATTCAAAGATAAAAATGTTTAGTGAGTCGAATTCTAGGCAAGACTAAGATACATGTAAATCTGAAAATACGCTAAAAATACTGGGAGTCTATTCTCTAAAAGTATACCTGAGTGTTTTCCTTAAGCTAAAAGAGAGTTTAGTTAAAGATGCTTCCTATTATGTTATAACCAGAATTCTTCAGATCTTATTCATCACATCACTTATTTATTCATTCAAAAAATATTGAGCACCTACTATGTGCCACTGTCCGGTCAAAGAATCAAAACAGACAAAATTCCACACCTTCATGAAACTTACATTCTATTTGGAGAAACAAAAAAAGATTCTGAAGATAGAGACAATAAGACTTGTTGACAGATGATATGAAATGTGAAAAACAGGAATGAAAAAATATTCCAAAAACTTTGGTGTAACTAATTGGAAGTAAAAATTGCCATCAACTGACATGTGGAAAGTTGTGGAAAGAGCAGGTTTTGGTGGGAAGATCAGAGTTAATTTTAGGGTTTAAGGTTGAGATGTCTATTACACATTCAAATGGAGTATCAAGTAGGCAGTGGGATATATGAGTTCAAATATCAAAGAAGATATCTAGACTGAAGATAACATTTTAGAATCTTTGGCCTATCAGTCAGGGCTCATGTTAGGACGGAGAAACCACTCAAGGTATTTGAGGCAGAAACTTACAATTTTGTTGGAAGGGCTGAAAACAAAATTCAGAGACCACTAATGGTCATCGTAGCCATAATCCAGAAGTCAAGAAAATGCTACCACTACCACCATTACATGCCTCATATCCATGAAACTAGGAAAGAGAAATGAAATGTGGCGCCCAGATTCTGAAAATACTCATGCATGTTGGGTGGAGCACCGTAGAAAAATGGCTGCAGCATCTTTGCTGTCTTCTACTTCTTATAGAAGTACTTATCATTGGCAGAACCTAAATTGCATTTATAATCCAAGACACAAGAGTTTAGGAAATATAGTTTTTAGCCTTGGAGTACCTAAAAGACACAGGAGAACATAAAAGAAATTATACGGATGCCAAAATAGACAATATCAAGCATAAATGGCACTTAAAACCATACAACTCGTATGGTCACCAACAAAATAAATGAGAAGAGAACCAAAGATTGGGCTGAGGATCACTTGAGCAAAAAGAGAACAGGAAGCTGAAAGGAAACTGAGAAATGGCTTATGAGGTAAGTGTAACACCACAGTAGTGTACTGTCTGGGAAGCCAAATGAAGAAAGTGCGTTAAGAAGGAAAGAATGATGATGAGCCCAGTATCTTCAGGTGCTATACAGTTTTAACTTTTCATAAAATAGTGTATATTTATTGTAAAAAAAAAAAAGAAAAAATATAAAGATTAAATGTCACTTGAAATTCTACTCTTTAAGTAGAAATAATCACAATTGACACTTGGTAATCTACTCACAATTATGTTTAAGTATATATAATATTTCTGTACTTGCTATTAGCTATTTATCTATATACAATTATATATAAATGAGTTATATTAGTTATGTTATTTTATAATCTGCTTTTATTAGCCAATAATATGACATGGGAACATTTCTATGGCCAATAGATGTTATCATTTATTCAAGAATGCATACCATAATTTATACAACCATTCTCTTATTGTGGTCATTTAGGTTATTCCAATATTTCAATATAATATGCAATATTGCAACAAGCATCCTTGTTAATATGTTATAAAGATCCTGAGGTCTAAAGATTCTTTTCATCAAATTAAATATTTAGAGTAGGAAGAATCCATTTGATTCAGAAACAGTCACATAATTGCAAACCTTCATAAAAGAAAATAATTTGCAATGAGTTGATGTTATAAAACCTAGCTCCTGATCTTGGTGTCTCAAAGTTGAATATAATCAAATGTTTTCTTGTACAGTTTGTGTCAATTCACATTAGTTAAAATTTGGCAAATATATCAGCACAGATGCCCTTTTGAACTTATTATGCTATCATCAACCTTCAGTACTTTATTTTTAGAATGCTTAGAAAAACATTTTCTCATAAGTTTTCTTAATATTATAATTTGATAGTTAAATCAGCCGTATATGTTCTGTAGATATAAATTTTAAATATTTTGCTGCTTTATTTTCAGTGTCCACCAACTCAAGCCTGAGCTTGGTAGGAAGTAAGAATAAACTGAAAACTCATATTGTGGCTTACTCAATCATTTGGGCAGGCAGATTCTAAAAGCTTATAGAAATCCTTGCACTGTGTTTACCATCATCCAAGAAATTATTTAAATAACAAAGAACTTATTAAGGTGGGGTGACTTCATAGCTCTCCCTCTCTGTATATTAGCTACACATGAGTATGTGCTTCTATGGAAAGATACCCATAGAGTCTCCAGATGAAATGCACTATACACAGAAAGTTTAAGGTGCTATTGGTATGTAAAATAGAATCCTAAAATTGTGAAGCAAATTATATCATAAGAACACTAGGCACCAAATGGTAAACAAACATAAACAAATAAGCTTTAAATCATTCATTTCTGTTTCCAAGAATATTAAATCTAAGTCTTAAAGGCTTCTTATTTCCTTCCCCTTTTGTAGGCTGTCCTTTCTTGTCTACATTTCTTGATATATATTGGTCTCTTCAAACATTCTACAGTCATAAAAATCCCAGGGAAACATTTCAGCACTTGACAGACCATTCTGAACTTGGCTGGCTCTGGGAGCCATGGGGTGCCATCTGTTTACTGTGACTCCTTGGGAATCCACAGGGCTCTTTTCCACTACAGGGATGATATCAAGGGCTCTGCAACAAAAGCGGTCACACTCTTGGACCTTTTGAGCCAATCCTCACAACTTTCCAGGGATACCAATGGGGCCTTCTCAGGCTGTGTCGGCTGTTACGATCAAATAAGAAAGCATAAACAGCTGCCATTAAGTCAGATTCCTCAGGAAACAGACTCTAATACAGAGATTTGGTTGCAGGAGGTTTATTGGGGTGTATTATGGGGATCAACACTGTGGGGTGTGAAGGAAGCAGAATTGAGAAGCGAGAGAACTCAGACTTTGATGCAATTACAGCAGAGCTTATCCCACGAGGAGTTCTGGGGCTAGGATGTCTCCTCAAAGGACTTGGCCTTTGTGCCCTTGCATATATCAATCATTGGATGTAGCTTGTCCCTTGGGAAGGGGTGTAACCTGAAGTGAGGGAGTTCTCTTTGCAATTCCTGGACAGCAGCCACATCCCCCAACAGCAGGGAAATCTGGCAATGTACTAAGGTGTCCACTACAACCTCCCACTCTCAGGAATTTCCTGATGGTCTGGAAAGCCAACTCTATATGGAATAGTCAGCTTGAAAAACTATCATCTTTAGGTATTGTAGAGGGACCACCAAGGTTCAGTGACCTGCAAATGCAGAGCCTCAGCAACTAGGGGCACAGTTTCTATGAAAACTGCTGCAGTAGGTTTTAAAAGCCACAGTGGATTAAGGAGCATCATAGAGTCTATGGTGACAGTGCCTTAATGAGCAGCATTTTTCTTGAAGGCATGAAACAGGAACTCATGGCAGGTTATCGCTGGCATCATCCATTTCTAGTATTTCCTTAAATGTCCATATTGGTGTCCTGTCCTTCTCCTAGAGCCCACCCCTAACATCACCGGTGGTGCCCATATATGGCAACAGCTACCTGTATCTTTCCTGCATCTGTCTTCTGTAGCCCCTAGAATGCTGGGCAGACTAGAAGAACTGGGAGTTAACAGGATAGACTCTCAAAAATGGGGGATGGAATTTGGTGGATAAATACCCCAGCTGCCTTGCCTCTTAATGACACAGGTTTGAAGTGTGTCCTGCACAGTAGGTCCCCAGTGGTCTTCAATGGCAACATACTCTAATACACCATTTACTGGCTCTCCTTTTTTCCTTGATTCCCCCACTCCATCTCTGGTTCCTGGGATCATCTCTCAATGAACAACCTGCATCATAATCTTTGTCTCCACATCTGCTTTGGAAGAAATCCAACCTAAGTAGATAAATGAAGATTATTTTCATCATCAACCATCTTCATCATTATGATAAAGTCTCTAAAAGTAGGGTGTAAATATATCCTCTTTTTGCCCCTTTATATGTGGGAAGGGATGGATGGATGGATGGATGGATGGATGGATGGATGGATGGATAGATGATAGCATGTGTTCTGATGTTTTAATGACTATTCTTGCCCATGTACAAAAGCTGGTAAAATTTCTCTTCAGAAAAGAGTCTAGCTGTATAACATCTTTGATTTTGGCTACCTGCCATCCATTTCCCCTCCTTATTACATTTATAACATTTTTGATGTCCTTTAAGAAAGCACCCCTGTCCCTGTGGACTGCCAAGAGTGGACCTTCATGAACCATTGCTTTCCAGTTCCTCCAGCAGCAGAGGCTCTGCAATATCTTCCTCCTGTTAAAGCCCTACCCATCCCCCCACCCATGGCGTCTTGTTGCACTTAAAGTAGAACTCGAACTATTTCTTTGATTGCTACAGACTAAATGCTGTGTCCCCACAAAATTCATATGTTGAAACCTAACCTCCAATGTGATGATGTTGAAAGGTGATCAGGTCATAAGAGTGAAACCCTCATGAATGGGATCAGTGCCTGTAGAAGAGGGACCCTATATGAAGACACAGCAAGCTGTCTATAAACCAGAAAGTAGGCTCTTACCAGATATCAAATCTGCCAATACCTTCCTCTTGAACTTCCAGCCTCCAGAACTGTGAGAAATAGATTTCTGTTGTTTATAAACCACTCAGTCTACAATATTCTCTCATAGCAGCCTGAGCAAACTAAGACAGTGATATAAAAGTTTCCAGGTGATCTGGACCTTTCTTTCCTCATCTCATACCTTGCTTCCCCCAACTCAGTCTTCCTCTCTCTTTTGTGACCTGCCAAGTTCATCCCTGCCTTCAGCCCTTGCAGTAATACTTTACTGAAAAACCCCTCCCCCAAATCTTTGTTTACCTACTGGCTTCTTTTTGTCATCCAGTTCTCAAACCTTTTGTCACCTCTTCAGAGAAGGGTTCCCTGGCCACACAATCTAAAGTAGTCAACCCCTCAGTCACAATCACATAAACCTTATTTTTATCAGAGCCCATGACAATATGAAATTACTGTGTTTAATGATTTACTCATTAGTAAATTGTGCCCCTACAAAAATATAAGCTCCATGACAGCACAGTATCATTTTTGCTCACGCTATTACTCTCAGCACCTAGCATAGTACCTAGAACATAGTAGGTATTCAGTAGTTACTTAAAATAATGAATAAATGAATAAAATGTTGCCTCCATATATAGCAAAACATAAGCTTTGAGAAAAAAATATGAAACATCTACTCCAAAATGTATCAATCATTATTTTAAAACATCCTAAAATCTGAAGGCAAAGGGATTAAATAAACATGGAACATGGCAATCATTAAGATGATTACAGGCTATCGGGTTCCAATTGTCGTTCCAAATTGTCTAGAGATGTAAGATCTAAGGGCCCTTTCAATTTCAAACTTCCTTAATACTACTGATTTCATTATCCTAGATTGAGTTATTTGTTGCTTCACAATGTTAAAATAATAACAGGCTAGTTAATAAAAAGAATATAATGACAACAATAGCAAGAAGTCGATGTTGCTACTTCTTTTGATTTACAGAGGCTCTCTAGATGGGAGGTTGAAAGGCAGCTGATTTCTGAGTCAGGCAAAGAAGTCCATCATAGTTATGGATACTTCAAGTCAAATCAGCAAAATGTGCTATCCGGGGTAACCCACAAAATATGTTTTGCCTGATCTACCAGGCAAACAGGTGTGCTAGCAGGGATATGAGACTATGTTGTTTCTGCAGGACAAGAAGGAGCAAAGCCTGAAAGATTTAGCCCTTCAGAGTGACAGCTTTGAGACCTGCAGTGATTTATTTGACAGGGAAGAGGAAGGCTGACCTCCTCCTCTACAGAATTAGCTCCTTGATTATAACTTTCTGGTTGAAAATGCATTTTCCCCCCTTGTCTATATGTTTCTGATGCCCATGTTATTAATTCCTATTAGGAAATGCTATTTAATTCTGTCCAGAGCTTGGTGACCTCTGTGTGGCTTCTCCACTTAGAAAATTTACAAGTAAATCACCAAGAAGTATGTACACATACACTTATAAAATATGCATGCGCTTGTAAATGAAAATGCACCGAACTGAAAAAAAAAAAAAATGCTACACGCATTGCAAAAACCAGGCATATGTGCATAAGAGGTGGGAGGCAGGTGTTTGGGAAATCTTCACACCATCCCAATATTTTTCTAATGGTTTCCATTTCCAATGCAAAGGAGAATTTGGAAAACATTAGCCACCGTGGTGTGCTCTGAACGGTGACATGTAGCTGGCAACATGGTGGGTGGGATCCCCCCTCCTTTTTTTCCTCTAACAAAGAAATAGGGTGAGTTTATTAAAGCATAAATGCCATTTTTATCCCGCAACGTTAGCTGTGTGGCTGGGATCCCCGAGGTACTGAGGCAGTCAAAGCAAACAGCTGTGCCACCTACTTGCAACAGTTGTACGCCCACCGCTCAGCACCAAGGGGAGGAGCAGGTCAAAGAGAGCGGTAAAGAGGATGGGGAACCTTGCTTAGCTCACTCCCCATAGCCCGAGGGAAAATCCAGCCCTTCAGAGGATAGGTATTGTGTGTGTGGCTCAGAGCGCTGAACAATCTCTTGCAACTTGTTTCCTATAAACCACCTACTGCATTTTTATATTCTACAGTCACATAGACCAAAACAGTGTTTAGCAAATTAACAGAACGCTAAATAAAAGGCATATCAACCAACCTAGCAGGCAGCTTGTCGATGATTCTGAGTGGGGGGTGGCGATAACTGCTGTTTTGGTGGCAAGTGGTTGCTTCACCATCCAAGTCTCTTTGTGAGGCTTGGGAAACATGAGGCGCTCTGGCCAAGCTGTTATTAGGCTATCTTTGTGGAGCCTAAGGGTTGAGACATGCCTGCCTGTGTCAGCAGAGAACACAGTGGGAGGGCTCATGAAGAAGGAAACTGAGCCTTGCTTTGCAGACATCCGGGGGCAAAGAGCTCTCTTGGCTTGTAACACAGCTGCCTTGTCAGCCTTCAAGAGGCACACTGTGGAGAGAACACTCTCCCTTGGCAAGCCTTCCTCTCAACCTTTTCTGTGCTTAAGGGAAGTTTGTAGGAGAAGCCCTGCTAAGTGAAAAGTGTGAGAATAGAAAACCCTAGAATATGCCTTTCTTCTGAAAAGAAGCTGCTGGCCACCCCTTTCTCTAAAAGGGCCACAGATGCACAAGGATCCAGCCTTGTGATTAACGCCATGTCTCGTGACATAACACCGCAGCCCAGGATCGGAAAGAGACACCAGTAAGTGGCCCCAACGGGGAACTGAACCCACAACCTGGACCTCTGTGACGATGTGCCCTAAGGAAATAAGATCAACATTATCTAAGACATTTTCCCTGAAGTTCCATCCACCCCATTCCTGGATTTAACTGACTCTTTTCTATACTAGTATTTCCATCCCCATGGACACATTGTTCCATCAATTGTCCCCTCTAAAGCTTCAACATATAAATATGATAGAGGCGCTCAATTTTTTAAAATTGCCTTCATTTACTCAACCCCATTAATTGAAGGCCTTCTTTGTACCAGGCACTGTTCCAGAGAGATGTCAGTGGCTGTATATGGGATGTATCAGTGGAATAAAATGATCAGGGATCCGTGCTTTGGAAGAGATTATATTCTAGGAAGAGAACACAAACAATAAACAATAGAGGTAATATACTAAATGATAAATGTGATTTTTAAAAGAAGTTAGAAAGCATCCGGCAGACTAAGAAGGAAGCAGGAATATAGAGGTTGGAGGGCCAGTGGCAATTTTCAAATGTCATTCAGAATTTTATTCATTGAGAAAGCTTTTAAGTCAAAACTTAAAGGAGAGGAGTGAGTTAGAGGATGTCTGGGGGAAGAATGTTCCAGGGAAAGGGAACAGCCAGGGCTATGGTAAGAGCATGCCTGTCATGTCAGCAAGAAAGGCAATGTGGCCAGAGGGGAGTGAGCATGCGGGCCGGCCATCACAGGAGTTCAGGCCAGTGGAGAAGTAGAGCACGTCAGACTTCACAGGCTCTTCTGAGAACTTTGGCTTTGGTGCTGAGAGAAATAGAGAGCCCTGGCAGGTTTCCAAGAGAGAATTGATGTGATCTGATTCATGAATTAAAGGGATCATCGTGGCTGTTATGGAGAGAAGCAAACCCAAATTCTCCTTGGTTACTGCTAGCTATCCCTTTATAGCCAATCCTCTTGAAGTTGTCTCCATTCCTTATCTCCACTGTCTCACTTCCCATTCATTCCTCAATCTGCCTTCCATACCCACTGATACTGACAATGACCCCTTAGTGAAGAAATCCAAAGCAAGCCTTTTGTTCTTACTTTCCTTATAATTTTAGTAACTGCTGATGATCTTTCTTTCTTCTATGAAACTCTCTTCTACTTTGATTTCTTGGACACCATTCTCAACTCTTCCTTTAATTGTCTTCACGGGTCCTCTTTTCCATCCCGGCTGTCAGGCATTGATGCTGCCCAGGCCTCTATATCAGGTCCTCTTCTCATTTGATACATCTTTCTTAGACGAGTCCTTTCTCTCCCATAATTTACATTTCCATCTTTAAGTTAATGACTGCTAAGTTATTTCCTTCCCCTATCTTGATGCTGACCTCCAGACCCAAATATAGAAGTCTTTAATGGACACCTCTACTTGACAATGGAGATCCCAGAATTTCTATATAGGCAAAGTTTAGAAACAGTACTCTCTTGGGAAGAGACAGGCTGGACTCGTCTTAAAACTACCTTTGTATAACATATATACTGTTTTGATTACAAGTGTGTATGTAACTAGGGTGGCCAAGTAGAAGGCTATTGAAATTATGAGGAGGTTATGACCCACTCCAAGCTACTTGTTGGTTCCACTACAGACATTCGATGTCCCATATATATTCAAAAATCAGTACAAATAAATATGAACCCCTCGGCCCACATCCCCTATGGAAGGAATGGTATTTCTATCTACCTGGCCACCCAAATTCCAAACTTGGCATCTTCTTTAGTTACTGAGTATATCCCCTGCCCTTTTTCTTTTAGGTATGAATACTGCAATTAGCCTCAATCCTCCTTCTTGGGGCCCTGTTCACACAACCCAGCCTTCAGTCTTCAAGGGCTTGGTTCTATGTACTACTCTCTCAGCAACTAGCTGGGGTCCTGTTCCAAATCATAATTATCCTGATTCACCAAGAGTCCTTCCATATAATCTTAAGCATCATCACTGTCCAGAAAATCTTGCTGTTGTGTCCTGCTCATTAAGTCAAATCTTGTTTGACACTGACTCTCCAGTCTAAAACAAGCCTCATCCTCTCGACACTGTCAAATGGGCTGGTGACCACACTCCCTTCAAGGGCCAGCTCTGCAGATGTGTAAGTTCCAAGCTGCTGCTTCTCTTTCATACTGGCTTCCACTGAAGTGCTAGCATGTCTGTCCCTCAGCTATGCCTGCTTATCAGAGTTAGGACAGACTGTGTTAGGATAGACTATCTATAGCAACACTATCTGTAGCAAACTTCAACACGACAAAGGTTTAATTCTTGCTCGTGCCAGATTCTGAAGTGGGTCAGGTTTTTATCCTGCACAGCACTCTTTCAAGGACCCAAGCTGCTTCTACTTTGCAATTCTATCATCTCAGATGTGTTCTCTAAAATTGCCAAAGCAGGACAGGTGAAAGCATGGAGATGTATCTCTTCTTAACTGCCTCAACACTTCTACTTACATTCTATTGATAAGAATTAGCCATATGACCTCATCTATCTACTTTGGTGCTGGGAAATATGAAAGACATGGTTATTTGATGAGCATTAATTAATATTATCTCATAATTATTTCAGGAAACTAAACATTACCTCTAGGGTCTGAAAGAGCTAAAAGACAAATAAAACCTTAGGTTGATGTAAGAGTCATACACACCTACATCTTATAAGAATAGGCGTTGGGCCAGTAAACAGCAGGCTGACTTGAGGGTACCTCTATGTGAGACTCATGCTTGGCAATTACTTAGAACGCTGACCAACATGTAGAGAGAGTCAACTTCGGTCAGTGAAATGGTGGCTTGTTTCCATTTAGGGTGAGACTGAGTAATTGATGGCTGTCTGACAAACTGGCAGAAACCATACAGACATTCTGAAAAGTTCATTAAAAAACACACACTAAATATACCAACATTACTTGAGACTCCCTTCCCGCCTGCAATATAATTAAATAAAGCTTTATCTAACCATTTTACTTGTATGCATTAGGGACTCCGACCAGGGCTCTCTTCCTCCCAAGACTTTAATATGCCCTTATCTGTTTGTACTAATTCAGTTTTCTCATACTGCCACATGGACAGCAGCTAAAAGAAGATGAGAAGTCAGATCTGATATGCCTATTGGATGGTGCTAGAGTTCCTAAAGATCTCTGCATGACCCCAGACATTTGGGGCCTCGGATTAATAATTAGAAGTTTGAAAGTCTCATGCTTTTGTAATAGGTGATCTTATTCATATAGAAAGAGAAAACATAACCTCAAATGCCCATAAGGCCAGATAATCTCATGAGTGAGCAGAATAGCCTAAGTGGAAAGCAATCACACCACTGAGCTCTACCTGATTACAGACATAGCTCTCATTCATAAATATGCATCAGTATCACCTGGAGGGCTTGCTAAAACACAGATTGCAGGCCCCACCCCAGACTTTCTAATGAGTTCCCAGAAGATGCTCACACTTTGAGAACCACTGGTCAAGAGGATGGTCGCCTTGCTGTATTGCTAGATCTTCTACTTTTTCAAGAGAAACCAGAAATCTGGATTTATCTGTGAAATGTCCCAATTTTAAAAATCTTGGTAACAAATACAAAATTATTTAAAAACATTCTGTGATCCAGAATCTTTGGGCTGGATTTTGCTCTTATTCTACAAGTTCACAGCTCTATCATAAACCTTTGACCAAGGAGTACGACACACACACACACACACACACACACACCTTTGTATGGAAGATAATACCTGGAATATGAAAGCCCAACTTTTGGAGGACACATCAGCCAGATAGATTAGATAGGTGAGTCAAACAACTCTGCTAATACATGAATAAATAGATATTAAAGTACCCTCATGTCCCCTTCCTATCCATTAGGTCATTCTACTTTGTCCCATCACCTTAAAAGCTACATTTGCTTAGGAGCAGATTACAGCCCTTATAATTACATTACCTTCAACATTCCCAAAGTAAGCCTCATAAACCTTTTTAAAATACACCAAGGAATATATACCTGAAAGACGTTGATCTTATTTGGGTCATTCTTTTAAAACACAAACATTTCTATCTAGAATATCTTATATTCAGGTTTCCATAAAGCGCTAGGTTCTATGTGATTTCACAGACATTAACTGGGCATCCCAGATGTGCTAGATGCTCTGTCAGGTATTGGTGCTGCAGCCCAGCCCCTGCAAACTCTGTCCAGTTCTGGTTCCATGGCATTTAGATTTAGAAAGATGGGAGGGCAAGGAACAAAGCAGAGAAATGCAAGTAGACATATCTCCAGGCTTCATCTCTTTTATATACATGGGGGGGTCCCATTAAAGAGTTTATTTGAAAAACATTTCCTCTGCATAAAAAATAGTATCATTAATTTAGACAATGATTATGCAAATCCAATACTCTTTTTGGTTCCTTCTCTTAAATGGATTCAAACTTTCTGGGCCACTTAGTCTCCTTCAATATAAAAAATTTCGAAGGGCAAATCATGCAAAATAATTATTTCCAGTATGAAAAAATCTGTGTTATAATTCTGACTATTCTAAATGGACTAGATTAAAATATGATAGAATTATTTTTATTTCATTGGAAAGACAGAGAACACTAAATCGTGGTAGGTACTTCTAACTTGATGCCATCATGATATGTTCAGATATGCCTGTTCTAGGCAAGAAGTTCAAAATAGTAGTGAGTGTAATATACATTTCAGAGTGCTTGCTTCAAGTATGGTCCAGGATTGCTCCAGCACATGATTCTTGCCTCTTAGATTCCATTCTTCTGCCTAATTGAGGGGGAAATTTTTGCCATGATAAGCAATGCCACACTTAAGGGAAAGAAGTTCCCTGAGGTTTGGGAGAGACATTGCATGTGCCACTGGGACTGTGTCCGCTTTGGAGGGGAAAGAAAAAGCATCTATTGTTATCAGAAGATGTCCAGGGAGAAGAATCACAATCTGTAATGAATCTTTAACCTATTTAAAGTAATTAAAGACCGAATCCATATGTGAGTGAGCCTTTGTCTCTTTACTCTCCTAATTAGTCCCTTCATTGCCTGGCACTGGCTTTACCTAAGGCAGATTTTGTTCTTCTCTTCTGCCTTTTTGATCACTGCTGTGCTCACAGTGCCTCCTAGAATTTGCTTCCCTGCGATGATGAAAGGGTGCTGCGTTTGGCATACTTCCAATCGGCTCCTTGCTTCATTTCAGTTCCTCCAGTCTTCCCTCCAAACTTCTACCCCCATCTCTTCCGTTTGGTGAGTCAGCTCACCTTCCCCCACCCCCCACCCATGCTGGTTAAACCTCCACCTTCTCAGATGTAGAAGAACACGG
This sequence comes from Pteropus alecto, assembly GCF_000325575.1. NCBI lineage: Eukaryota > Metazoa > Chordata > Mammalia > Chiroptera > Pteropodidae > Pteropus > Pteropus alecto. The sequence goes on along the minus strand of NW_006432447.1, from coordinate 11,896,406 downwards.
TTAGATAAGATACAGGTGGTCATTCTGAGTCAAGAACTTAAAGTAACATTAAGAAAATATATGTCCATTTGGCAATTTCAAAATATCGAAATATAAAAGACACACATACTCCTTTGCTTCAGCAATTCCACATCTAAGGATTTTTCAGTTGCTCAGAGATGTATGTATAACATATTGCAGCATTTTTGCAGTATCAGGATTGGAAACGACTGAAATATTCATCACTAGGGGACTCTTTAGAACAACTCTGCTACTACCATATATTGGAAAACTGTGCAGCCATTAAAAAGTCCAAGGCAGCTCTCTGTGAAATGATCTGGAATGACCTCCAGGACACAGCAAAGCAAAGAGCTGAACGGTTTGTAAATCATAATAATAATAAATATTTAAAAAAAATAAAAGACGTATATTACACAGTTACATGCAGAGAATGTCTCAGTAAGGGTACAAAGGAACGCTGATAAAAGAATCTTCCTCTGGGAAATGTTATTGAGGGATGATGGAAAGTAGAAGGAAGACTTCTGTTTCACCTTCTTAATTATTTGAGTTTTTGAACTGTGTATGAATCACATACATAAATATATATATATATAATCAACAATTAATTAATACGTATGGCCCAAGATGGCCACCAGGGAAGCAGCATCATATTTAAGGCTTTCCCACTACGGTAGAGCCATGATTTGCTCTCTGTGAGTCTAATTCTCTGCACTGCACTACACTTCTCAGTGTATCTGATAAAAAATCCTTCAAGTAACTGCAATCAGCGACTACTGAGCTATGGGTATCCTAAACCTCAGAAAATGTTTGACAAGCTAAGAGTACATGAACAAATGAAGATTTCTATCTGAAACATACAGCCTGAAACATACAGCCTGAGTTAGAATGCTGATGCTTTATGTGCAAGCTACAGTCCCAGGATAGAAAGAGTAAGGACAAGAGAGGTGAGGCAGGGAGAGATGGAAGCAATCCCAGCTGATGCCCTACTGTGGAGACCAGAGCTCCAAGATAAGCCTCGAGTCACTCCTGGCTCCCTGGCAGATGAAGGACATATTCAGACATGCTTTGCAGAGAGCCCATCAAAGGGAAGAAGAAAAGGGAATTTATCTGTTTACCTCCCTCCTGTCTCAGTTTCAGTTGTTCAAAGTTTGCTGCACAGGGAGTTAACTCTCCTGAACTTCTGTGGTTCTATTATCTGGCCCCTTCAGCAAATGCTCAGGAGGCCAGATCTTGCATGACATTCTACTGGAGCCTAGAAATGTGGGGAGTGTGACAGACTGGACCAGCAGCCTTTGGCCTCAGGCATGAGGGCCATAAGGCTCCATAGGGAGTCTGTTGGCAGCGGCAACAGCTGTGGCAGAGTAAGAGCTCAGGTCTAGCAGGCAGGTTAGGCCAAAGAATCTGATGAGACAGCTAAGAACCACTTGTTTTTCCCCCTCAAAGAATTTTGCCTGAGGGGAGAAACTGACATTTCCCTTGACCTCTCCAAAAAATAAAAAAGTGAAGTACCAAGTGCTTTTAAAGATATATGCTCTGATCTTAGTCCATTCAGGCTGCTGTAACAAAATACCACAGACTAGGTGCCTAATAAATAGCAGAAATTTAGCTCTCACAGTTCCTGAGGCTGGAAGTCTAAGATCAGGATGGCAATGTGGCCGGATAGGGACGCTCGCCCAGACTGCTGACTTCGCATTGTATGGTCATGGAGGAAGGAGCTAGGAAGCTCTTGGGAGCCACTTTTATAAGGTCACTCACCCCCTTCATGAGAGGTCCACCCTCATGACTTAAGCACCTCCTCAAGGCCCCACCTGCTATAACCATCACCTTTGGGGGTTAGGATTCAACATGTGAGTCTTGAGGGGAAACAAACATTCAGACCATAGCATTCAGTATCAGTTTATTTTCATTAACTAACAAAACACTCTGAAATTTAGGGGCTTAAAATGAGAACCATTTTACTCTTGCTCACATGTATGAGCACTGATTGAGGGCTGGATGGAGTAGAATAGCCTCACTGCCATGTTTGGAGGTGGGAAAGGCTATCAGTTGGTGTTGGCTGTCAACTGAGATGTCTCTCATCCTCCGGTAGGCTAGCCCTGGCTCCTTCACACGATAGTGGTTACAAAGCTCCCAAGAGTAGCCAGAAAGCACAAAGGACCAATGTGCAAGCACTTTTCAAGCCTTTCCTTGTATCGCTTTTGCTAATGTCCTGTTGGTGAAAACAAGCCATGTGGCCAAGACTGGATTCGAAGGACATTAAGATAAAATCTGCCTCTTGATAGGAGAAGTGGGAAAGTTGTATTGCAAAAGGGTACACATACAGGCATGGGAGGAATTTGAGGCAGTTTTGCAATCAGCCACAATCTGCCCAGAACTCTGACAATTAAGACAATTCTCTTTGCCACTCCCTTTCCTAAACAGGGGTGAAGAAAATAGTGTTCTAATCTCCTTTACTGCCAGAAGGTCAGTTTCCTATTTACCCAAACTGATTATACTGGATGTTTTCACAAAAAGGCAGGAATCCTAAAGCTAGCAGTCAGCTCTCACCCTTCTCCACAAGACCCTGATAACTCACAATTCAGTCATTCAACCAGATGTTCAGAATGCATGACCTGATGTTGAACTCCTTAGCAATAAAGAGTTTACAGGATGATTATTTACATCAGTAGTATTACTTATTCTCATTCCTACTGATGGAATAACTAACATTCTGGCAATTTGCACAGAATTTTACGAAGAATCTATTGTAGTCAGCCCAAAATGACTAAAATGCTATAGCTACTAAGAGCAATGATCCTCTTCTCTCTGTTAAGAGGAAATGAGAATCTTTTTGGTGTGTAATAACTAAGACAAGATCTCAAGTTTTACCCTCACCTTGAGAAGATTTGGTAAAATTAACACTCTATAAAAAGTCTTTCCTTCTAGGCATGAATTTCTCTTCAATCCAGGCTAACTGCTCCCAAGTGCTCAAGCCACAGCTTCATGTTTTGAGCAGTCAAGCATCCCATTCACTGAATCACTAAGGATCCTAACTCATTCTTAACCACCCTATTACTCCTAACTTTAAAAAACTGAACCATTTGTTGAATAATTATTTTAAATGATTACTTATTATCGATTGCTATAACTAAAATAATTCAAAATTTAGAACACTATTTAAAGACCACTCCTAGGCATAATTAGTTATCTAACTAATGATTAATAACTGATGGTCTCCAATTCTGATATACCTTCTAGAGCAGTTTTTCACAATGTATGGCACTGAGATGACCTGCATTAGAGTCACAGTGATGGGGTAAGGGTGAAGGAGGGCAGAGTTAAATGCAGATTACTACCCCCTTGCTCCAATCATTCTGCTTCAGAAGATGTGGGATAAGTATGAGATATGCAATTTTAACAAGCTTCTCAAGGTGATTCTAACATACATTAAAATCTTAAAAACACTGCCTAGGGTTTGTCAATGGCCCTAAGGAGTATCAAGATTTTAGGAAATGTTTGCATCAAAAGTCTTCCACACAGACTTTGGTTTCTTTTGTAAGATAAATTTCTAATTGACTACTAAAAAGTTGTCAAGTTATTGGAGGAAAGAGCCTATATGTATTTCTCAATCTCTTTATTTCTTTTTTCTCTTTTAATATAAGTGTGAAGAAAAGAGGAGAGGAGAGGAGAGGAGAGAGGGGAAGGGAAAGGGGAAGGGGAAGAGGAACAGGAAGAGGAAGGGGAAGAGATGAGGAGAAAAGAAAAAAAAGAAAAACCATACTGTTCTCAGGGGCTACCAATGCTTTTGAAATGGTCTTTGTTCCATCTGGTACCTTGGTTTATAAGTCTTCATATCTCTTATCTAGTAGAAATTGGTTACCTCTCTCTGGACCTTGTTTTTGATCAATTACTTGATCTTTGGTCAGTGCATCTCTGCATAATACATGCAGTTTCCCTTTATATATATGGTCATAGACAAAATCAGAGGCTCTCAAATGCAATTGTGCATCATTATTACCTGGAATCTCACTTCAAACAGACTCTCTTGAAGTTCAAGATTGTATATTTTTACAAACTTCCCGAGTGATTAAAAAACAATCAGATTTGGCAATATAGTTAAATTTAATCCTATTCCAAATGTTAAATATTACATGTGATGAGCTCATAACAAGGTTATTTATAGTGATTCCTCCAATAAGATATTTTAGTTCTCAGAGTCACTTCAGAATCTTGACATGGAAAGTTATATCAAACAAAAAGTACATAGCCCAAGATTTCAAATGAATTAATTAAACAGTGTTTACAAGTTAAGTTCACATTCCATCAGGAGTAGGAAACAGAATGAAAACTATATTCTAGGATGCTATCCTTAACAATAGCATTATCTTCCACCTTCTCAGGATATCAAGTATGTTCATGGATTTTGGAATTAAACTACCTGGCTTCAAGTCCCTGATCTCCACTTATTTTTTTCAACTAAATTGGGAAAGTGTTCAAACTCTCTCACTCATTTCTTTACCAGTAAAAATTTTAATACCAGAACTTGCTAGAGATCCTTGGGTTGCCAAGTACAGAAAACCCAATTCAACTCAAATGATGTAGAGTTATTGGCTAAAAAAATCTGAAAGTAGAGTAAGTTTTAATTTAGGCTGCTCAGTGAAATCAAGAAAGTTCTAATTTCTTTGTTTTTCTTTATTGACTTCTTTGATGCCACCTGGACCCAAAACTCCCCTAGAGAGCTTCCATGGGCCCACATTCATGTTTAGCAGTAAGAAAATGTCTCTCAAAGTATTTCTACAAGAAGACCCAAGATTCCCCTGAAAATTTCTCCTGTGATCTAATTGGTCAAAACTAGGTCACATGATTATTGCTGAACTAATCACTGTAGCCAGGGGAATAAGATTTGCTGACTGGCTTAAGTCTATCAGGGCTCATTCTGGACATGGGGATGGGATCTGTTTCCCCTAAGGCACATGACATATCCTTGGGGTATAAAACTCTGGAAACTATTATGAACAGGAAGGGAAAGGAAACCTGCATTACCTTAAACAAAAAATACTCACTACTCTTCTACATATGGGATTTGTAAGGATTACATAAAGCAATCCACATAAAACATTAGTGGCTGGCACATGATAAACACTCAATTAAAGTTTACTATGATTATTACTATTAGTATTACTACTGTCAGCACCAATTAATGGGCCCAATGCATGGCAATGTTATTAAAGCCTGAATATTACCCAGAGAATATGGGCATCTGCTTCTCATTTGTGGAAATGAAGGAAGGCATGTCATGCTTAAACCCCACTGAAGCATGCTTTTCTTAACCACATGCAGTTACAAGTAATTGTTCAGCATGACAAGGTAAGAAAAGTTCTGGGGAAAACCTCCTGCTTGTCCTTGTTCATAAAGCTACATTTCACCACCAAAAAGAACACCTTTATACTACCTCTAGAAATACCAGTATAGAGTCATTCCTATCTGTCAAGATTATATCCTGTAACTACCATGAAAATGGGACCTGCACAATAGAGACCTATATTGGCTTTTACATCCTGTTTTATAGGCAAAGAATATGAAAAACTGATCCAATTCAATCAGAATTCTAACCTCTGAAATGCACTGCCTTTGTTATCCATTGCTTCTCATTGTATTTTTATACTATAGTGAAGAGGATGGAGGTATGAGTTGGTGAAGAAAGGAGACTGAAGAGGAAATTTGGACAAGTTATAACCATTCATGCCTAAATATTCTCTTTAGGCAAACTGGTCCATTTAAACCAAAACAAATTTTAAAGTACACTGAGTTAGAAAAAAGCAAGGATTCCCATCAGATTGCTCAGGGTATCTCTACGCATGTACTATGCTCCAGCCAATTTGAACCTTTTTTTTTTTTTTTTTTTGCAAGAAGAGCATAGGAGAGCGTGAGTTATTATACTCTTTTGCAACTCAATTTACAATAACTAGGGCCCTAGCCTACCTACTCTACAGGTCGTTTACCTGAGTTGAAAAAGAGGGTGCCTAAAAGGAAGTAATTCAGGACTACTACTGGCACCCACAAGGGCTTGCTGTATGGTTTCCACAACAATCCTTTCATCTCTCTGTGCCTTTGTCCTGTCAGCCTTCTCACACAAGAAATTACTTCCAAACAAAACATTCTAAACCATTACTTCTCAATTAGGTGCTCAATAGTAAATCCTAGAGGATGGGGGTTAAAAATTTAGATGCTGGTGTCCCACCCCAGAACTACTAAATCAGAATTTCTAAGGGAGAAGCACAGATTTTATTTTATAT
>NW_006432447.1:11886019-11890008 GCF_000325575.1 Pteropus alecto | reverse complement strand
AAAATCTGTGCTTCTCCCTTAGAAATTCTGATTTATATTATATATGTATATAATACAAATATATATATAATGCTTACCTCTAAAGGCATCTCTGATAAACATGTCCCTAGTTCATATAAATTCATATATAAATCACTATAAATGAATGTAAAAGCCCCAAGTATTATAAAAGGGAAATTCTATACATTTCTTAACTCCTATTAAAAATGAGCTAGTCTGCTTTTAAATTCTTTTACATTATTGCATCCCTAAAATGGCTAATAACAAATTGATACCATAGATGGAGAATTCTAGCTTATGTAAGAAGATAAAAGCAATCACAGGAAGGATGTACATTATTTACATGTTGCCTAAGGTTACATACCTGTTACAGAGGTGATATCATTTTACGAATGAAGACAAGAAAACAATAAGTAGGTTATGTTCTTTCTTATTGGACTAAATAAAATTAAGAAGAGCAGGCTTTTAAAAAATCATATTCTTTTCATTAGAAAGAGAAAGCTTCAAAGGCCAAAGAGAAAAAAAAAAAAAACGAAAAGCAGGTGCATTTATTCTGACCTCCTAATTTAACTCAGAGATATAGTAATCCAGAGGGAAAAGTATTTTAAAAATTAGCTACAAGGTGTGAAGTGCACTAATTCCATTTTGTAAAAGCTTTATCTGGATTACAATGAAACGGGGGGAAAAAGGGAGGGATCTTTGCTATCATTAATTAATTAACAATATACTATACTTTAGAGAGAAGAAAGGCATAAATGAGTAAATCATTATTTTTTGAATCAGTATATTGGTGATTTTGTACATGAAAATTCCATCTTTGGTCTGGTCTACATTATCCACCCCAGTTTTTGCAAGCAAATTAGAAACAGATAAGCCATAAAAAGCAAGTGCCTACAAGATAATATATTTTGATGTGTGCTGTTACAATGAAAAATTGGACCATTTTCCCAAAAGATATTCTTTATATTTAAGACCCCACTAAGCCTCTCATGTGCCAATCAGAAAAGTCCTAGAGAAGAATGGAGACATCATCTTCACTATTCACTTTTTAGTTAAAGAAAAGCAGCAAAGGTGAGTTCAACATATTGCAAACATTTATCACCACACATTGGTGCGACTATTCAGTCTTCTCTTTGGTCGACTAATCACTGTGTTTTATCATTCAACCTATGACTATATTTACCCAGTGGGAACTAAGCAAAAAGATAGAGCAGCAAGCACAAAAGAGACAAGACAACTGAAGAAGAGTATAGAAAAATGTGACGTTCCTGGAACAAAGAAGAGAATGTTATTTGGGAAATCAAATGAAAACACTAGGTCAGTCTTTCCTCAACTGTGTTCTCTGGAATATTTGTTCCACGAGAGACTCATAGCCTTGTGGGTGGTCATGGCCAAGTGAATTTGAGAAACATTGCGTGCTATATCTCCCTACCTCCCTTGGAGAGTCACAATACACATTAGCATAACAAGGTTCTGGGAAGTCCTGCTAAAGACTGACATGTTCGGTTTAAACCAAGTTACTCACAAATTTAGTCAGTTGTGGAACTCTCTTTGGATCTATAAATAGTCCATAGTATTAGTGTTTTGTAGACTACATAGAAACTTCTGGAGCCACCAACACAAGATGGTGGTTAAAGGTAGCCCAGGAAAAGAATAATGCTTCAGAGATTAGCCAAGACTTGAGATTGCTTTTTCATTTCTGTGGCAGACAACCAGTGGCACATATATGGAAAGAAAGGGGCAATGTCATGTTCTCAAACCTCCATGCATGAGATAAGTAAGTCATCGAAAATTCAAGAATTCCCAATCTGAATCCAAGTAAAAGAAGCAGAGATGATAAAAAAAAAATCACTCTCTAACAACTTTAAACAATGAAATATATTTAGACTCTGTTTCACCATCACAATGGAGGAAGGAAAATTAAAGAGGGCATATATACCAGAAAGGCTAGAGTGCTAATATAATGAAATGTTAGCATCTGTGATGCACTAGGCTTTGGGTGGCTCACTCTATATAGCTAATCTCATTTTTATTATAACAATTCTAATAAGTAAACATTATTATTCCTATTCGGACATGGGGAAATAGCTTCAGAGAAAGTAAGTGAATTTTCATAGCTTTGTGAAATATTTTGAAAAGATAAACAATATCTTTTCAGGAGAGAAGACCAAAAAAAAGAAAGAAAGGAAAGGAAACAGGAAGGAAAGGCCCTAATTTTGTATAAAAGATAAACAATATCTTTTCAGGAGAGAAGATAAACAATATCTTTTCAGGAGAGAAGACCAAAAAAAAGAAAGAAAGGAAAGGAAACAGGAAGGAAAGGCCCTAATTTTGTATAAAAGATAAACAATATCTTTTCAGGAGAGAAGACCAAAAAAAAGAAAGAAAGGAAAGGAAACAGGAAGGAAAGGCCCTAATTTTGTATAAGGAGGAATGCAGAGAGTCATCACCCACTCAGGTAAGAAACAAGTTTGCAGAAGTTATGGAGAAGGCCCACCTCAGTGAGGGCTTTTCCAATGATCCATGTGTGGATCATTCAGCCTAAATAATCCACACATGGAATATGCTACATGCTGAGTTAACCCAGTGCCTGCTTGTGGTGTCACTACCATGTTTTCTGTTTTACTAATGTGTCAAACCAAGAGTCAATGAAGAAAGTTCAGGACTTCCCTGAACTCACGACAAATCAAGAACAAACCCAAAATGTGATGGCTGATAGTAACTGGGCATAAATTGGAGGAATCCAGGGTTAGGTGGTGGGTCTAGAAGAATTAAGAGTAAAGAACATACTCAGGACTAACAAAATAATCAAGAAGGCAAGTGGAGGGAAAAGCAATAAAAGAAAAGATGGCACAAGGAAGCAAGATAAGATTTTTCCATGTTCAATCCAGCTTGAAGTAGAATGCTTAAGGACAGCCATTACTGAAATCGGCCCCATTTCTCTATTTATCAGTGAGGAAAATGTTGCCTATCCTACACACATACTGATAGATTTTGGTATTTTAGGATGTTATAGTTTTAGGATGTTATAGTTTCAACTATTTGCAAATTCAGAAATCTTTTGGTCACATGTGAGAGACAATTCTGCTGTAATTGGTTTAACCAAAAATAAAATAAAATTAGTTCACTGAAAAGTTCGAGAAAGAATGCTTTCAGGCAAAGTTAACCCCAGGATCGGTCTTCTTCTCAGCTAGGTGTTAAGAGATATGCTGTGGGGAACCTCGTCTAGTTAAGACTGTGTTCTCTTCTCCTCTCCTCTCCTCTCCTCTCCTCTGCTCTCCTCTGCTCTCCTCTCTCTCTCTCCTCCTTTATCTCTATCTCTATTTTTATTACTGGTCCTATCTCTTTCTATCTCTCTGAGTCCTACTTTCCTCTCTGTTGACATCATTCTTAAGCAGGCCTTCTCTACTAGGGGCCTCAGACAACCCCAGCTCCCATTACTCTTAATAGTTGTTAATTCAAGTAGAAAGAGACCTTCTCTTCCCCCAAAATGCTAACAAAAGTCCTAGCATCAAGTCCCATCAGACCAATCTAAGTTACCTGCTCACCCTGGCACCCAGCACAGTGTCCAGAGAATGAGATATACTGACTGGCCACATGTGCTCCCCTGGAGCTGAGAGGTGGGTCAGTCCCTCCCAAGGCCATGGACTGCAGGCAGAGGAAGGATATTCTCCAAAGGAAAGAAGAGGAATGGATGTCGAGCAGGCAGAAATGATAGATGTCTCCTACAAAGACCAATGTAGTCATTTTAAAATGTAATTAAGGCTCAAATTTAAAGCTCTTGGGCATTGAGGTGGCAATCAAGCTGTACATCAAAGCACAATGGAATCTTAAAGGAGGACGAAGCAATTTGTTCTCCGTGGAAGGGGATGGGGAGTGCTCTGCAAATTTGCATAGAAGACATTTTCTTTGAGCTTGGACTTAGGAGTATGGGTATGACAGAGACAGTGCTCACAAACTAGGCATGCACTCTCTGCCTGTTACAAGCC
>NW_006432447.1:11884677-11885504 GCF_000325575.1 Pteropus alecto | reverse complement strand
GTGATGGCTGATAGTAACTGGGCATAAATTGGAGGAATCCAGGGTTAGGTGGTGGGTCTAGAAGAATTAAGAGTAAAGAACATACTCAGGACTAACAAAATAATCAAGAAGGCAAGTGGAGGGAAAAGCAATAAAAGAAAAGATGGCACAAGGAAGCAAGATAAGATTTTTCCATGTTCAATCCAGCTTGAAGTAGAATGCTTAAGGACAGCCATTACTGAAATCGGCCCCATTTCTCTATTTATCAGTGAGGAAAATGTTGCCTATCCTACACACATACTGATAGATTTTGGTATTTTAGGATGTTATAGTTTTAGGATGTTATAGTTTCAACTATTTGCAAATTCAGAAATCTTTTGGTCACATGTGAGAGACAATTCTGCTGTAATTGGTTTAACCAAAAATAAAATAAAATTAGTTCACCGAAAAGTTTGAGAAAGAATGCTTTCAGGCAAAGTTAACCCCAGGATCTCAGGATCTCAAATGGCTCAAATTATATTAGCAGCTTTTTATCTCTTTACCTCTCTCCTCTCCTCTCCTCTCCTCTCCTCTCCTTTCCCTTCCCCTCCACTCTCTCCCCTTCCTCCTTTCTCACAGAGTTTCTCCATGTTGCTAGCTTGGACTTCCTGATAGCATGGTAGTTTCAAGGTACTCAAAACACCCTTATATAACTCACAACTACAAGAGAGAATCCTCTGAGAGACCAAGATGGAAGCTGCCAGTTCGCATAAAACCTAGGCCCAGAACTGGCATAGTACCACTTGGGCCATATTTTACTGTTCAAAGTAGTCATAGGCTCAAGATTCAAGTGCAGGAGAAATAAACCA